>NC_084803.1:2487120-2557120 GCF_963583255.1 Pyrus communis
GCAGATTTATCTGTAGCAGACTTCAGACTTGAATCAAATATTAAGGGAATTAGCTATTAAGTGTATAATTTCAGACTATCCGGGCTTTCATCCGGTCTGTGTTTATTCGGGTGTTGTAACCCTTCTACCTGTACACATATCTTCAAAATTATATGGTGGCATTGCCCAAGTTTCAAATGAAAGCCAACGTTTGTTGTCGGCTTCGATTCCGGAGCAATTCTTCTTTGTTTCATAAACCTTTGACTGTGATATCAGAATCTTGTACCATTTAAACTTCAAAGCAGAGGAGATACCCAAAAGTACGTCTAAAGGGGTGAACCGTGAACGTTGTGTTGTGGTTTTAATGAAAACTAGTGTGGTTAGAGATTCAATCAAAACTACTAAATTACATGTTGGTTTTTATCAATAAAAAATTCAAACCCGAGATCTCTTCCAACACTTCGAAGAGAAATTTTGTTTCTCTTTCCCAAAAGCAAAACCATATGAGAAATTATTCTTGCAATTAGTACCAATACAACCAAATATGAAGGTGTTTCATTTGATTGTTTTTGTGACATTTCATTCCATAACGGGAAAGATGTCTAAAATTCGAAAAGAGTTTTGATTTAGTGCAATAAGACCTTGATTAACAAAAATTTTAATTCTGCCAGTTAGTACTACGGTCTAGTGATATTCATCTTTACGTAAGAGGTCTTAGGTTCGATTTTAGTCAAAAGAGAATTTAAACCACAGTATTGCTAGCCCATTGTGAGACTAATCCCACCTTCTCCTCATTAGTGTAGATAATATCGTTTGCTAAAAAAAAACAAAAACAAAAATTTTAATTTTAGATTTAATATAACTTTGTAATTGTGCCATCAAATAATATTTTGTAAATTAAAATCTATTTCAATTTTTTAATTTGAAAGTATATTCCATAATTCTAATAACGACAGACTAAAGGATTTTAATGTATTTGAGACCCAAATTAATTGAATATCTCCAAAAGGCAAATAATACTAAATAGTGCAATCCACTTGGTTTTTACAGTAAAAAAATCAGTAGTGCCCAAATTTACGATTAGGGCTTTCGCGGAGCCTCTTTCTGAATTTCTGATCGCCCACTGCGTTTCACAGTCGTCGTCCTCCGCGGTTCTCGGCTTTGCAGAAAGAGAGGGCGGATTCGCAATCGGACCAGTCGGGTTAGGGCCTTGCGGGAATTAAAGCTTCAACCTTCACACACTCTCCCGGTAAGCAGATTTGATTTCCGACGATTGAGCTAAATAAATTAAAATTTTGAACTTGGTAATCTCTCATGGTTTGGAATTTCGTTTTTTATGCAAATTTGGGTTCGTAGTTTTTATACTTTGTGAATTGACGTTGAAGTTATTGAGTTTTGATGCGTTTTGTCGAACTGATTTGCAGAAGCTGATGCAAAATGAGTTCGTTCTCGATTACCCGGAAGAAGACTCCGTTCCAGAAGCACAGGGAGGAGGAAGAGGCAAAGAAAAAGGTGCAGCTGCCGCCATTGATTATTAACCTCATTGAGCTTGTTGGCTTGGCTTTTGTGGAAAAGAGGTTTACTGACAAATTATTGTTTTGTTCTTTTCGATTTTCGTTGCAGAGAGCGGAGGATGAAACAGCTCGGTTATATGCGGAGTTTGTGGAGTCATTTCAAGGGGATAACGCACCTGGGTCGAAGGCCTTTGTTAGAGGAGGAACAATCAATCCCAATGAGAAGGTGAAGCCGGATTCCAAAGGTTAGTATAGCTGGAGAACTATGTACTGCTTTCTGTTTAAGTTCTGATAGTTTCAGTTCTTAGTGCTTTGTTTTCATATTATGCCATTGCACAATATGGATAAGTAAAATAGCTTTCCATTATTATCAGAACACATTAATAAAAGTATGGACCTTTTTATTCATTCGCGGATCGCAGGTGAAAAGTCCAAAGATGGGGTATCTGTTCCAAAGAAGGGGAGTAGGTAAAGAAATGCTTTTGATTAGCCATGCTGCAATACTCTTCGATAAGGCATCATAACTAGGAGAATTTTTATGGTGATGATTTGATATCCTTGGATGGATTTTGTGTTGTGAAGTTGTAAGTGTTCTAAATAGATAAGTGGAAAATGACGATTATTCAACAATCGATTTCAAATAAATCAACCCTAATGTTTACTCATTTTCTCTTTTAATTCCATTTCTTTTGGTAAAATGTATTGTGAGCTTGCTATTCATTCCTAGTTTATTGAATGCGTTGGAAATCTTTGGGTTTCTTGAATGTTTTAAGTAAGTGTATACTTCTACATGTGCATTTTTTATGCATATTGTACTGAACTTGAGGGTAGTGTCATATAGTGGAAGTTCTGTAGTTGGATTTAAACTCGCACAAATGCTAGGTTGATATGAAACATTGTCAGTTCTGTAACGTGTTCTGTGTGTAAATGTTTTATGAACCTTTTTGTGACGTAGTCAGTAGTCATATAGCTTATTCCGACTCATGAGTTGCAGTGTAATGTTGTCCAAATCAATAACAATACCAAAAGTTAGGTTTAAAAACCGTTTATACTTCATTCTAAGTGAGAAAATCTAGTGGTCACCTGGAGTTACTACATTATCTCGTAGAAACAACTAAGTTTTGGACCGGTTTGGATGAGCTTTTGAATACTTTTCTTTTCTATAGAAGCAGTGGGAAACAGTAGCCTGTTGATGTTGTCAATGGCTTATATTTATAATTTCTGAACTAAAGCTGATGTAGATTCATCGGGTTTTTTGTTTTTGTTTATGTCTTAAGCTTGCTTTCTAAAGAAACGTCTCAGAACTCATTTGGCAACGTGTTTCTGCACTGTAATTTACTTGTCATGTTTACATAAAAGTTTGAGAATGGAGGAATTAAACAGGCCCTCTAAGGTAGCGGTTGAAAGGGCTTGGTTAGGAATGAGCTATGGTTGAGCAGTTGATATGCTTCATTCTATGTATTTTGATAATCACTTTCCAGGAAAAGAGCTTCGATAACAAGCACATTTGCCATTATGTTACCTTCTACAGGTATGTTCCGTCTTTCTTACCACCACCTTTGGCATCCAAAGGGAAAGAACCTGAGAAGGTCAGTAGGTAATAGCTTTTATTTATAGTATCAGAGTGAATTGTGTATTGACTCTAAATATTGCTCATACACATTGTAGAGGGAGGAGGAGAGGCCGAGGGAGAAAGAAAAAGGAAAGTCTCGAAACATCGATCATTTTATGGAAGAGTTGAAGCGTGAGCAGGAGATGAGGGAGAGGCGAAATCAAGAGCGTGAAAATTGCCATGATGGGCGGCAGATGGAGAATTCTACAGTACGTATTTCCCTAATTAATTCTAGTTTTGAATTTTGTAGGAATGGTGATTTGGATGATATATCTTCACTTTAGCATGGGTTTTTTTAAGTTGGGTAAATGACTTTCCAGTTCTCAATGCATTTTTTTGTTGTTCTAGCATTTGAGCCTCGTTATTAGAATAGTTTTTTTATTTAATGAAAACATGCAAATACACTTTGGCATTGTTGAATTACATCTTTTTTTTTGTTTTGTTTAATGTTAATATTTAGTGGTTCCTATTAAAATTTCTGTTTTGTCTTTCATTATGTCTTTACTTTATCGCTGTGTCATACAGATCTTTTGTCTTGCACATCATATGTTTTCTAGTTCCTTTTGAAAAACATATGTTCATTAAGCCATACCTTTTCAGCCATCCAGTCGCTTTGATGAACTTCCTGACGAATTTGATCCAAGTGGAAAGCTTCTTGGATCATTTGATGATGGTGATCCACAAACTACTAATCTATACGTCGGAAATCTGTCACCAAAGGTTTGCTTCTTCTTCTCCATTTTTTTGTAGGGTTTGTTTTGACTTTGTACTCTCTTGCGTATGATACAAAGAACTTGCCAATCTGAGCATATGTTTCTCATATGGCTAGGTTGACGAAAATTTTCTTTTGCGAACTTTTGGAAGATTTGGGCCTATTGCTAGTGTGAAAATAATGTGGCCTAGGACAGAAGAGGAGCGAAGGCGCCAAAGAAATTGTGGCTTTGTAGCTTTCATGAACAGAGCTGATGGTCAGGCAGCGAAGGATGAAATGCAAGGTTGGTTACTTCCAGTTACCGTACAATTGAGGCTTCCTCTTGGTAGATGTTTTAAATATGTATCTGTGCTCTCTCTGCGAAGATAGAGTTATCCTATTTGGATCTCATGTTACTCAGTTTATACTAATCACACTAAATTAACTTTGAAGAACAAATTGCTAGTTGATGTTATTTTCTCATGCTATAAACTTTTGTGTACTGGGGAATGAAGGATAGTAAAGTAATTACTAATTAACAAAAAACATTGTTGTGCAGGAGTGGTGGTTTATGAGTATGAGTTGAAGATTGGGTGGGGCAAGTCTGTTGCTCTACCATCACAAGCTCTACCTGCTCCCCCTCCAGGACATATGGCCATCAGGAGCAAGGAGGTTTGTTTCATTTTCATCTTAAATGCTTTGAAATTAATTTGCAGCCGTAAATTGTTTGCCTGTTTGTTTCTCCTAAAGTTTGAAGCATCCTAGCTAATTGTTTGGGCAGCAAGGATTTGACATTCTCAGCATCACTTGACGCTTCAGATGGATTGTTGGAGCTAACATTCTTTATTGTTGACAGGGTGCCACTGTAATCTTGTCTGGTCCATCAGGTCCCTCAGGCCCACCTGTCACTTCTGTTCCTAGTCAGAATTCTGAACTGGTACACTACCTAGTTCTTTTGTGGTCACTACTTTTATTTATCCAATATTGCAATCTTGCCAATCTTTGGATATCTTTTTGATGAATAGGTTCTTACTCCAAATGTTCCTGATATAACGGTCGTTCCACCAGAGGATGATCACCTCCGCCATGTGATTGATACAATGGCTTTGTATGTTCTGGATGGTGGATGTGCCTTTGAACAAGCTATTATGGAAAGAGGTAGAGGGAATCCTCTTTTCAACTTCTTGTTTGAGCTTGGCTCAAAGGAGCATACTTACTATGTATGGAGGCTCTATTCGTTTGCTCAGGTAAATCCTTTGTCTTATGTGTATGCACACATGCATCATATTCCTAGGAAGTTCAGTAAAAAGACTTAAGCTTGTCTGTTACTGGTTGCTGAGTGATCTTAGCTATTGCTTCTTGAAGCTTCTTAGTATAAAGTATCTGTAGCCTAAGGGACTGAAGATTTATATTAATGTTGTGAATGCAGGGTGATACTCTACAAAGGTGGCGAACAGAACCTTTCATTATGATTACTGGTAGTGGAAGGTAAACCAAACCTACTTTTTCCTCTTTCTATGATTGAGTTATTTTAAGACCATAGGTGTGAGAAGTAAGTTGGTGCATTGGACCATAATACTGATCCGTCTGTATATTTACTTTATATTTTTCTAGATGGATTCCACCACCTCTGCCAATAGTAAAAAGCCCAGAACATGAAAAAGAGGCAGGTACAACATATGCTGCAGGAAGAAGCAGGGTAACTGTCTTGTCACATGCACTAGCAGGATGAATTTATTTCATATGTTTTCTCATGGTGTAACTTTCTTTTCATTAATATTGCAGCGTGTAGAGCCAGAAAGAACACTTACTGATTCACAGAGGGATGAATTTGAAGATATGTTACGTGCATTAACGTTAGAGAGGAGTCAGATTAAGGATGCTATGGGGTTTGCATTGGACAATGCTGATGCAGCTGGGGAGGTAAATGCAGATAATAGAGTCACTTGTCAGTTTCTTATTCAACTTTACAGATATTACCAGAGATCTATTAACCAGTGGGGAGTATCAAAAGAAAAGAAAAGGAAGAAAGAA
The DNA here is from genome assembly GCF_963583255.1 of Pyrus communis. Lineage (NCBI taxonomy): Eukaryota > Viridiplantae > Streptophyta > Magnoliopsida > Rosales > Rosaceae > Pyrus > Pyrus communis. The sequence goes on from NC_084803.1 coordinate 2,492,951, forward strand.
AGAGCAGTTCTGCGTGTACACATTTCTCAGACTGTTTTGTGTTGCAGATAGTTGAAGTTCTTACAGAGTCTTTGACTCTTAAGGAGACCCCTATCCCAACCAAAGTAGCAAGACTTATGCTTGTCTCTGATGTGCTTCACAATAGCAGTGCTCCTGTAAAGAATGCATCTGCATACCGCACCAAATTTGAAGCTTCATTACCAGACATAATGGAGAGCTTTAATGATTTGTATCGTAGTATAACAGGAAGGATTACTGCTGAGGCCCTTAAGGTATGATAATGGTAGTTTCATTCTGCTGTAGTGACAGCCCATCATATTTTTTTTTTCTCTTTTTCTGACATTTGTTGAACTTTACTTGAAAATCTTCAGGAAAGAGTTCTGAAAGTATTGCAAGTATGGTCGGACTGGTTTCTTTTTTCAGATGCTTACGTGAATGGATTACGGGCTACTTTTCTTCGGTCTGGGAATGCTGGTGTGGTCCCCTTTCACTCCATATCTGGCGATGAACCTGAAATAGACAAAAAGACCACTTCCGAAGATACAGGTGATGCTATTAAAACCAATCAAGATGCTGCTCTGGCAATGGGCAAAGGAGCAGCTATGAGGGAGTTATTGAATCTTCCCCTAGCTGAGTTGGAAAGACGCTGCAGACATAATGGATTGTCTCTTGTTGGTGGTCGCAAAACAATGGTTGCACGATTGCTTAGTCTTGAAGAAGCAGAAAAACAAAGGGGCTACGAACTAGATGATGACTTGAAATATGCTCAGAAGCATTCAAGTTCAGCCAGAAATTCAAGTAGCCGCAGAGAAACAAATATTGAACCAGACCCAGTAGAAATGTCTGGATGGAATCGTTATGCAGAGGATGAGAGACAGTCTCAAGCGAAGGGGTCCCTACCCTTGGCCCAGACCTTTCCGATTCCGCAGCCTGAACTAAAAGCTTTTACCAAGAAAGAGAAGAGTGATCCTATTCTACCAGCTTCTAAATGGGCGCGAGAGGATGATGATAGCGATGATGAACAAAAGCAGAGTGCTCGGGGTCTTGGGTTAAGCTACTCATCTTCTGGAAGTGAAAATGCTGGTGATGGTCCCAGTAAAGCTGATGAGATGGAGGTTGCAAATGATGCAAGCATTCCAGCACAACCTGACAGTGGAATTAGTGAGGAGCAGAGGTATGTGCAGTTTCATTTGTTTGCAGCCAATGCTTTAAGGAACCTAACAAAATTGTACTTACATTTTGCTTGACTGTTTTACTGCAGGCAAAAGTTGAGACGTTTGGAAGTTGCTTTGATAGAATATCGTGAATCTCTTGAGGAGCGGGGAATAAAAAATCCTGAAGAAATTGAAAGGAAGGTTGCATTTCATCGGAAACGGCTGGAGTCAGAATATGGGTTATTAGATTCCAGCGAAGATGCTTCTGGGAGTAGTAAGTTCTCCTGTAGTTAATAACTTAATACGTACAACATTGGGCTGAGATTTGTGACATTTATTTGAAGTACTGTTTCTCTTGTCCTTTTTTTTTTTTTCTTTTCTAAATTTTAATAACGCTTGAATTGTATCTTATAATTTCCCCCCTATGTATTCTTCAGAGAGAACATCCTCAGAGAGGGACAGACGGGATGCCGATACTCGTGATGCTTCAAGAAAGCGGCACCGCAGTGGAAGCCAAGGTGATAGTCCAGTACAAAGATCATCAAACAGAGATCGGGAAAGGGAACATGATTTAGACAGAGACCGGGAAAGGCAGCGGGACAGAGACAGAGATAGACCCCGTGATTTTGAAGGTGATAGGGGGAGAGGCCGGGATCGGGATCGTGAGAAAAGTGGAAGTAGAGACAGGGATGACCATGAGAGAGAGAGAAGCAGAGAAAGAGACAGGGACCGGAGGAGAAGAATGAAATGAGTCTATCTATCCTGAAGCACTCCTCCTTGAAAAGAGTTGGGAATCTAATCGATAGTTTCCAAAATTGAGGCCCGTGGGTCGTTTTTTTGGAACCGTGATGCAGTGTTTCTAGATGATGTTGGGGCCAAGATGGAAGTCAAGCTGGAGACTACTTTGGAAGGAGAATTATTTGGTGAGAACGTGTTGTGTGTTTTCTAGTGATAGTTACTGTAAACAGATGTCTACAGTTACATCCTGTAACAGGAAATTTAGTTCTTGTTAACCTATATTTCTTGGCAATTATATAACGATTTCGCTTCGAAGGTGTCACATCTTCATTGCTTTTTGTAATGCCATACTTTGGTACTGGTTTGGTAATCCACCAGGAGAGAGTGGTTAGTATCTGGAAATGAAGCCATCAGAATCTTCCCTTTGTTTTTGGAAGTTCAATTTTACCGTGTTCGATCACAGTTTTCTGTTACCCAACTGTTGAAATGTATATGATCTTTTAGTTTCGAGTTCAAAGCTTCGTTTTGGCTTCCAACTGATACGCTGTTGCTCAATGCTTTTGGTCATTCTGTTATTGGACTCGGATTTGTTATTGGCGCTCAAAGCTTTGAGGGAAAATAATTAAGTTAATTTACAGTGCAAACGACCGGAACCCTAACCAGAATGTGAAACAAGGTTACACCGAAAAACCCTAAAGCTTATGACTGCGGACGGAGCTTCCTCAGTAACCACTTCTTGCGCAGCGCCCCATCCAAGGCCAGGAATGTCTTTGCCTTTCTCTCATCTTCTAATAGATCACAAGCATCCAACATAAGCTCATCATCCATACCTGGTAAAGCTTGAAGTGCATCGATTGCTTTTTCTATTGATGTGCGGTTATTTTTCTCCTTATTGTCTGCGAGTTTTGTAACCCCGCCTACCATCTCAGCTGGAGCCTTTTGCGTATCCTTGCCTGTTTTCTGTGCTTTCTTGGAGCGTACTGAGTTTGGTGGCGTCAAAGTTGGTCGCTTTCTCTGTTGATCAGATATTCCAACGTCCTCGGCTAACATTTGCAGATCTCCAGATGCTCCATTCATCTCTATTTCAAACACAATAGGGCCAGCTTCCATTCCTACACCCTGCCCACTGAATTTTCCGTCTAATTCTCTATTTACACAAATCTTGCTCAAATCGCTATAACCACCTAAGAATGCATTTCTATAGGAGATAGCATCTGGGTGTTCCTACAAACATATCATACATCACACCTTGGTCGGTTCATTCTACTCATAAACAAGTTGTCAAGATAAAAACAACAGAACGCATTACGTACCTTAATGTAAGCTTCCCAAATGTCATCTTCAGCGGTTATCATTTGCTGAGTTTCATCCCACATAAATCCAGTATGAGTGAGAATACTGCTGATGCAGTCATGCTGCTTCACCAAGCATGCATATCGATCTTCTAGAGCGTGTATATCACACTGAATTCCAAATTTCATATTAAATGATTCAAGCATTTGAGCCCATGCTTGCTCATTGAATGTGTGACTAATCTTATTCCCATTATGCAGCTGATCTATCATAAGATCAATAAAATAACGGTCCATTGTTGGTGTCCAATCTATCGGCAAAGGAACAACGGGAATGTAGGGCGTGTTATTCTTCTCCGCACCTACATGAGGATGCAAAGATCATTTAAATTGTCTTTTGAGTTTGAAACACAGTGCAATAAGTACACTTCTAGAAGTGGCATTCAAATACAAAACTTATTCTTCTTCTTCTTCTTGTTTTTTTTTTTTTTTTTTTTTTTTTTTTTTTTTTTTTTTTTTTTTCGAAATTGCCTTGCACACTACTTAAAAATCAGACTATTATGAGAGAGCAATGATAGCATACCAGTCATCAAATCTGCTAATTCACCAGATGGATCTGAATTGAACGCCAAACGACTGTATCTTCCATCATAAGTTTCTTCTTCAAAAATAACACGCAATTTGTTGTAGCCTGGTATAGTTTTAACTCTATATGATCGAGCATCAGGATGGTTCTGCATGCATTATATGTAAGTAGCAAGAAACCAACAAACTTTTGTGTTAATCAAGAAGGAGAAGCTTACCTTAATATAACCATCCCAAACACTATCCTCAGCTGTTACCATTTCTCGTGATTCATCCCACGAAAATCCACCGTGCTTAAGAAGAATCTTGATGTCATTGAACTGCTTTCGCCAGTGTTTGAAACGATTCTTCAAAACATCCTTATCATGGTGAGATTTGAATCGTGCATTGAAAGATACAACCATGTCATTCCAAGCCTGAGTTATGAAAGTTTGTCCTAGTTTATTTCCTCTCTGCACCTGGTCTTGTAACAACTCAAGGAGGTAACGATCCATTATTGGTGTCCAATATGTCCTTGAACGCTCACTGACATTTGGAGTCTGGCTCCCCTTCCCTTCCCCTACAGAAATAAAGATCTACTTGAAGCAATCCCTTCATTCTTGACAAGATTTAGAGACCAGAAAGAAAATGAAAAGAAAAAGAAGCAGACATTTCATGCGACAGAAAGTTTTCGAATCAGTCATTTTAAAAAAATGGGATGTGTTTCACACACCCTTTTTAGCTTCTCACACACTCTTATTTCTAACCATGGATTGAATAAATCAAACAGAATAAAAGGCCATGATTAAATAGGGTGTGTAAGAGGCTAAAAAGGGTGCGTGTTTATCATTTCCCTTTAAAAAAAAAAGAATGAATGAATGAATAATTTTTTCATGATCGATAAACTCTACAAACACCTGTCTGTTGGTGATAAGGAAACTCAGCAACTTTCATATGTCATTGGTTAACATATCATAATCTATAAAGAAACAAATAACAGTATGTGATCCCATTTCTCTTTCTGGGGATTTCTTTATCTTTATGACCATCGTGTCGTAAGTTGTAACTCACCAGCCTTGATGTGTGATGTATCATCAAGGTTTTTCTGTAGATGCAAATGATTGTCGATGCCAAGATCGCATTCAGTTCCAAATAACAGGGACATGCTAAATAAGTTTGGCAAGGCTTTTGTTTTATATGTCCGTGCATGAGGGTGTACCTATCATAACTACATCAATCAGTCGTTGATAACAAAAAGAATTAGAAAAGAAAAACCCACCAAGAATATATAACTCAATGATGAAACTGTCATCAGTGTACCTTTGTATATGCATCCCAAACCTCATCATCAGCTACAATCATATGTCGCGTTTCATCCCAGGAAAAGTCCTTCTGTCTTAGCAAAATTGTTGCATCACTATAATACTTCAACAGTTTCTTGTATCGATGCCTTAAAACTCGTAAGCTATGTTGAGGTCCAAATTCTTCATTAAATTTGGCAAGCATAACTGTCCAGGCTTGTTTGTTGAATGCATTATCAGGCTTATTGCCAATTGATACTTGTTCCAGCATAATGTCAACGAAATACTGGTCCATTTCTAGTGACCATTCTGTCCTTGGGCGCTCGCTACTTGAAGGAGCAAGGCTGCCCACTCCGTCACCTACATATTAAGGACGTTTAAGTTAATGTGTCACATTAGAGCAAAAAGTCAACTTATGTAGTAACATCCGTAATTTTTGGAAGCCAATTATCATCACGTTAAGCCAGTCATGTTACAAAATTCCGATGATCAGGCCATCGATACTTGTTTTGCTTATCTTATGACTAACAATAAGCAGATCACCTACTTGTAACAATGTCTACCATTTTGAAGATTGACCCAGAACTTCCTCTCAAGATACAAAAAATGAGTTCTATATGCTTCCTGATCGGCTCATCAAGCACGAGAACAGCACACTACCAAACACTAACCACCTGAAACTAGTCTCTTAAACTGAAACATCAATCGTACACTGTACACTCCTTGGTCTTAGGTTTATGACAAGGAAAGGATACAAACCCGTGGTTACTCCTTGAACTTCATCATCAAAATCTACGTCATGGCTTGATCGACTGTATCTTCCATCAGCAGTTGTATAGCCATAAATGAGGCATAATTCATTGAAATTCAACACCGGTTTAGTTTTGTAAGGCCGTGCATCCGGGTGAACCTACATGCATTAAATGTTATTTCACAGTTACAGAACAAAACAGATAGTTTTACAAATAACCAAGAGGAGGGAAAGAACTGCACCTTGATGTAAGCATCCCATATGTAATCATCAGCTACCACCATCTGACGACTTTCGTCCCAAGAAAACCCATTCTGACCAAGAATATTTTTCACATCATTGAACTGCATCCACAAAGTCGTATACCGGCTTTTCAAGACATCTTTGTCATAATGAGAGCCAAATTGTGCATTAAACACGCTGAGCATTTCGGTCCAGGCCTGCTTGTTGAAAGTATGGCCAACACGAGCTCCTCTATGCAATTGCTCCAACATAAGATCAATAAAGTATCGTTCCATCGTTGGAGTCCAATACGTCCTTGACCGATCACTATTCGCTCCCGCAGTTTGGCAACCCATTTCCTCCTCCTCCTCCAATCAACACTAACATACATAGCACAACACAGAGTTGATACCATTTCTTTTAATGAAAATGTTAAATATATTAAAACCAAACTGGCAACATTGGCACATTCAGCAGAATTTCAACCAGATAAGCAACAAGAAATTCTTATGTGTACCCGAAACGCTTACTACCACTCCACGCGTCATAATATGAATGGGCGACAAGATTGATACGCTTATATTAATGAAAAACAAATATAAGTGTTATAACTTTGTTGGAATCATACTACCGCGTAGAGGCATTTCGGCTACACCGCTAAAAATCTCATGAAATCTACAATCAATTTGCCACATTTTTGGAAAATCCATTGAACCCAACAAAGAAAAAATGAGCAAAAGCTTGAAAGCTGAAATCTTTATCTCTGCAAACCTTAAAAGCTTCATTTTTCTTTCCATTTTATGACAATGCAGCACAGTAGTTGAAGGTGAAATTCCCAATTCGAATTGGGATTTTTACACTGACAATGTCCGCTATCCAAAACTACCAATACTAATATAGGGCAGCTAAAATTTCGAGAACCCAGAGAAAAAAGTGTGCGATATTGATACAGAGACGAAGGCTAGAAGCATATATATTCAAAGGTTTGAGCAGATGGTGAAAAAGTTCGGTGCTTTATACCTGTGATGTTTCTACCGAGCGCAAGAGAGAGAGAGAGAGAGAGAGAGAGAGGGGCTGATTTCCGAGGGGGTTGGTTGGCGCCTTGGGAAGATCTGTGATTGCCAAAAGAGTTAACCCTAATCCGGAATAAGGGAAGGAGTACCCGAGGTGTTTGGTCGCGGAGGCAGCCCTTTCAATTTTTTTTGTTTTTATATTTACTTTTATTTTTCGGGTGCGGTGAATTAGAGTGGAGCGGATCTATCTATGCGGACTTCGTGTTAAGCCCACAGAGTATTGGGAAATTGGTTCTTAATACTTATATTAACGGTAATGACAAGTACATACACCTCTCTTTTTTTTTTTTCTTTTCTAATTTGGTCCGTCGATTTTGTTTAATCTATTCAATTTGATAAATAAAAAGAAAAAGAAAATGTGTTATAGGAGATTTCCCGAGTTATAGACTAAAAATTGTGTGTAAAAATCAGTTCGTAAATAATAAAGCACAAACTAATTATTGTATATTAAAAACGTGGATGTTCTGAAGTTAGCCGAGCATGCAATAATCTACCCTGATACCATATTAAAATGTAAGCGTATAATTCAAAATGAATTGACAATAAACAGAGAAGTCCAATATAATTTCAGCAATTATGCATAGTTTTAATTCCCGAGTACAATTGGATTTCCATCCTCATTTATGATAATGAATCCAGCTGGTGCCTTTCAATTCACCACTGAACCATCCAAGTTAAGTTTTAAAAGAAGCTTCTAGGAGAGGAGAAATTTTTAGTTGTGGTGGAAATATGGTTAGTACATCATATGTTTTTATGTAAGTGATGAGAAATTTTATTTTTTAAATTATTAACTTTTTAACACATATATCCCACCATTTATATAGCGACATATAGTGTATCATCCTGTGTGATGGTCACACTGAAAAATCTCTTCTAGAAGAGGGATTCCACCTAATAAACCGTGCTAGTTTCTTTGTTAGTTCCATTCGCATTCATAAAATCTTCACCCAAACTCATAGCCAGCATATCTACTCTAACAAAATAGCATGTGTATTAACTGGCACTCTTAACTTAGGGATTGCCATACTTCTTTAGTTATGCATCATTATCATCGCCCATATTCGATATTGCTGGCCAATGAGATCTTAAAAATTAATTTTAAACTCTAGTAGTCCTTATATATTTCTCAACTCATGCAACATCTTACAACATCTGCAACCTCGCGTTATGCGAGGAAAATGATCGTTTCGTATGACTTGCCTAAGCGTGTAGTTTTGTTGGTTTAATTCTCTATTTTTTGGTGGTTCATTGATGAGAATCTTGTGCGTTGTGTCAACAGCAGTTTTTGCTCATTATATTCTTGCGGGGCTTCCAAGTTTTCGTTTCTCTTAGGAGTTGTCTTTGTTTTATTTTTTCTAATAGCTTTTTACATCTCTATTTTCTTACGATGCCTGTAATCTGCAGCAGTCAGGTAACCTTCTGTGTTTTCTTCTTCATCAATTTTGTGTCACCTTTGGCTCATTCAAAATTGGCAAGTCCACTTTCATTCACCATATCTCAATTCAACAATGACAACAGAAACATAATCTACGAAGGCGACGCAACGCCTTCGCTTGGAATGGTTGAGCTCAACACAATGACTCAATACTTCCGCGCAGGACGGTGTACGTATGCGCAGCCTTTGCATCTATGGGACTATACTACTGGATCAATGGTTGACTTCAGCACCCACTTCACTTTCATGATCGACACGCGAAAAACTACGCAATACATGAGCGACGGACTTGCCTTTTTCCTTGCTCCTGTTGGCTATCCAATCCCTCCTAACGGAGCCGGCGGTGGCCTAGGGTTATTCAACACCACCACTCAATATGGAGTACCCCAAAACCAAATTGTAATGGTTGAGTTTGACACGTACTCTAACACGGAATGGGACCCGCCGGGGCAGCACGTCGGGATCAATGTTAACAAAATCTCCTCAGCTATTACTCGCATCTGGGAGTTCGGCAACAAAACTAGGAAGAACACTCATGTGTTGATAACTTACAATGCTGTCACCAAGAACCTTAGTGTGTCCTGGACATACGACGAGGACCCAAGTTCTGCCTCTTTTGCAAACACTTCCTTTTCTTTTCCTATCGACTTGAGTGAGGTTCTACCCGAACAGGTCACAATTGGTTTTTCAGCTGCAACCGGATTATATCCAGAGCGGCACGTTATAAATTCATGGGAATTCACTTCAAGTATGCACTATGGTAGGAGGATACAAAATCAAGGGAGGAAGATGCTAATAATTTTTGTAGCAGTTTCCGCCTTCGTTGTGATGCTTGGCGTGGCAATGTGTGCTTGGTTGGTGGTACTGATAAGGAAGAACAGAAACAGTTCCTTCAATGTCACGCCCCCTTTAAATGTGGATCTCGAGAGACTAGCCTTCCCGAAGCGATTTACTTACAAAGAACTAGTTGCGGTCACCAATGGCTTCGGGAACGATAGAAGGCTAGGCCATGGAGGGTCAGGACAAGTTTATAAAGGGATGTTACAAGATCTAGGCTGCACGGTTGCTGTCAAGAGAATCTTTGCGGAATCTGAGCACTACGAGAAAGTCTTCATTAACGAAGTGAAGATAATAAGCCGGTTAATACATAGAAACCTGGTGCAATTCATTGGATGGTGTCACGAGCAGGGCGAATGCTTACTTTTTTATGCATACATGCCTAACAGCAGCCTCGACCAACATTTATTTGGCTGTAGAGCAACCTTGCAATGGGACTTTCGGTACAAGATAGCGTTAGGCTTGGCGTCGGCGCTTAATTATCTACACGAAGATGTAGAGCAGTGTGTCCTTCACAGGGATATCAAATCAGCTAACGTGTTGTTGGACACCGATTTCAGCAGCAAGCTTGGTGACTTTGGGATTGCGAAGCTCGTGGATCCGCGGTTCAGGACTCAGATAACAGGAGTTGTAGGGACATATGGATACATGGCACCAGAGTACGCAAGCGGAGGGAGGGCTAGTAAAGAATCAGACATGTTTAGCTTTGGAGTTGTGGCCTTGGAAATCGCTTGTGGACGGAGGACTTACCAGGATGGGGAACTTCATGTGCCGCTTGTCAGGTGGGTTTGGCAGCTGTACCTAGCCGGAAATCTTCTCTATGCAGCAGATGAGAGGTTGGATAAGAAGTTTGATGAAAAAGAAATGGAATGCTTGTTAATGGTGGGATTATGGTGCACTAACCCCAGCAATAAGGGAAGGCCAAAAGCAGGGCAAGTGATGAAGGTCCTTCTTTTCGAAGCGCCATTACTGGAACTTCCATATGACCGGCGGTGGTACGATGATCCATTGCCTCAAGGCAATGATTTAAGTCCTTCAGCTCGACTCCTACTGCCTCAATTTTCGGAAAGACTTGTATGATTGTACATTTTCCATATAAATTAAGATTATATTTTCTTAAGATAGGTGAATTTTCTCATGTACGTGTTTTTATTTTTCCAATTTAGATTTCTTTGTTGATTTTGATTTTTGATAATTTTAGTTAGAAATTGTTTTAGAATGGGTGTTTGGAGTTGAGTATTATGAGATTTGGGACACCAAAAATGTGGTATCAATGTGGTGTTACCAAAACGTACTACAACTGTTGTCGATATTTAATTTTGATCAATTCAACAATAGAGATATCTATTTTCATTCATTTTAGTGGATCCTTTCTAAAATGCATGTTTTAATAATAGAATTGCATACATGAAAAACATAATTTAATATATACGTTTTGTGAAACATTTTATGAGATATTATGCTTTTGAGAATATTTTGAATTACCATATTTTATCGAACTAATGTTCTTTGTAGTATATATGATGGATGATCATATATTGCTTACAAAAATATTTTTACACACTTCTTTATAGTATATACTATAAATTAGGTCCGCGCATTGCTACGGGAACCAGCTGTTTCAGACGTAATCAAATGAATAAAACACGTTTAAGTTGAATAAATTCAACACAATTATGAACAAACAAAAGGATACATGAGTGAATGAAGTCGATAAGATAAGCAATTTTGTTTTTATATACATTTAAGTGAGTTGGCATATAAACACATTGTACAATGAGTGAGAAGAAACTGAACGTCTTTGATTAGAAAGAGATGGTTTCCCAAAAAGTTATGTTTCCTTAAGAAACAAAAGAAACATTTAGTTCACACATATAATGTGTCCTGCAGTTTAGGCAGCCATTTCAACAGGTAATTAAAAATAGAAAGTGTTGAGGACTTGTTCAAGTAGCTAATTTTGTAACCACAACTGTTCAAAGGCAAAAATAAGCAGAAGGTTTGTTTCCATACGAAACTGAAGAAACATAAGCAAGTTGCAGTTTACACATATTTTGCCCCTGCAGCTAAGATGACAAAATACATGCCCTACAACCTATGTACCTCACTTGTGCAACATATGCCTTACACTGGAAAAACATCAAAAATCGAATACAAATTTGTAAATCATGGACGAATTTTGTTTTACATTTTTATAATCAAATCAAGTGGCAGTGTAGCACATAAAATTACAAACTTGAAGCAACCAGAGAGAGCAGAAATTAAGATGTATATCCTCAAACTTGCAACATACTGTATGGAAGCTAATCGTAGAGGTTTGTGAAGCATAATGCGGCATAAGTTGCAGTCAATTAAACAAAAACATAGTAGTTTAACTAAAAAATGCATGATGAAATGGATTCATAGTTTTCATGCATGACACAACTCTATATTATTCCATAAGTCAACTTAATATCATTCCACAAAGTGAAATTAGAATGCTTACTTGTTGTAGAGAGGGCAATGCCACAATGAAGGCATATGGCGAAACTTAGTAATCTGTAGCCTTCATTGCACTTCGTAGCCGATATGATTTTGCATATCTGATGGCATTTGCCAACACAAAAATGCCACAAAAGGGATGCCAAGTCTACTTTGATTCTTATGACATGTGATAAATAGAACAGATAGATGATGTTTTCCATATCAATAGCATACCAAGAAATGTAAAGGACACAACACGGTAGCTTACTAATTCAAAAGATTAAATGAACTATAAATGGACCAGTGGTTAATCGAACAAATTCAATACAACTTAATCACACTCTAATTTTAAGCTAAGCATTATATTGCCAAAAAAAAAAGTGCCTATATTGCTGTGAATGTAAGAAAAATGAGTTAGCACTATCCACTGCTCATTGCTAAATGAAACGCCTAGAATTTATTCATTTCAAGTAAGTAAAAATCCAGAACAGGGAGATGGAGATATCGGACGTTGAAAAGTGATTAAATTGCCATCTTAACAATCGATTTAACCTATATACACCTACAGATATCAAATTCAATCTTAGATAAAAATAAAGCTGCTGATGAGATAACTGATTCCTGGTGTGAGTCATCACTTCTACTTTTTATGGCAATGATTACTTCAAGTTCTCATGCATACTCAATTGATCAATAATATCGACAATATATCCATCATTTCAGAAGGATCATTACTAAACATCTACTAATTCGTAGTTACATGTAGTTTGATAACTGGAAGCCTGAGGCTTAACAAATTTGTAGATGTTTAGTAATGACCCTCCTGAAGCTCTTTATCAATATCGATGCATGTGAAGTTAAGAAAGGCATGAAGAAACTGGAGTCAAGACAAAATTAATTTTAATTTAAGAATTTGAACAATGAACCTTGAATTAGTACACTTGGTGATATGGATTCCATGTTCCATCAAGACCACTCTGAACAAATGCGAGATTTTGGCATGGATTCTTCGTTCCCATTCTCATTGTTGGCTTGGCATCAATTGCTCTGTTTAACATGTAACATTATATGTATTAATATAACATGTATATAAACAGATAGGTAACATATTGCATTGTGTGTATATAATGTAATCTTTTTCTTATACCAAAAAATAGTTGGCAAGGGACACATTCAACCTGCAGATATAAGTTTTATTCAAGTTTGTTGATGCACAAAATCAACGATGACTTTGGTACAACAGAAAGTGTCAAGTTTGTGACATTCGCTTGGTTACTCCGGTCTCCTAGTGATGATGATGTGTAAAGAGGTAGAGATAGGGAAGCAAACACAAAATGTACGTGGTTCGCCCTAAATCTGGCTATGTCCACGGAGTAGAGGAGTTCTCATTAATAGTGAAGGGTTTACACAAATACATAAGTTTAAGTATAATTATCATTAGTGGGTTCTAATGATTAGTTTAAGTACAATAATGACATTCGCCCCTCATTGTAGGAGAATGGTCTTCTTTTATCGTTGAGGAGAGTCTCCAGCTTTTGTTCGCGACCAATGTGGGACTCTATGGGCCTTATTCTGATGTTGACATGTGTTGTGTTGTGATTGGCGTCCTGGTTGGAGGGAAATTCTTGTGCTTCGGCAAGGGTGTCTCAGCATGAACCCCTCAGTGGGTCCTTGAAGGTATGACGATGTTTGGTGCTTGGTAGTTTCGGGATTGATCGAGTATGGTGCAAACAAAGTTTATACCAAATTCATATAACATTTCCAAGTAAATTCATGAATTCGTTTAAAAATAAACAAAATTTTAGCAAGTATATTGTGTTTGTTTGCAGGTATCATGAACATAGAGTTCGTACGTAAACTCGAACTTGAAGTTTTGAAAATAAATGCCATGGAAATTTGAAGTTTCATAAAACAATACACCCGTAAAAATCCAGAGTTCTTATAGGTGATTTGTTAGGATTACATGTAGATGATACTTTTAAAAACAACTGTAAAATTTAGTTTGTGCAAATTACTTTATTGTCCATAATTTTATTTTGTGATAGAAGACAAAAATGTTTTTTCACCCTCTTATAGTTGACAAAAAGAGTTTCATTAATATGTGGTTTAAATTAACTTCTTCCTTACAAATCTGTTATGTGTATATAAACTAACTTGAAATATGTTCAATTTTATGGAAAAAAATCATCTCCGAATCCCTTCCACCAAATCAATCAATCAATCCAGACCCTTGAAATTTGATCCAACGGCTATAAACAAGGGGAACCTTTAAAAGTTATAATAACTTTAGCCGTTGGACTAAATTTGTCACATCCCGGGCTCGACTCCACCGTAGCACGATATTGTCCACTTTGGGCCCCGTCCACTCCCTCACGGTTTTGTTTCTGGGAACTCACACGAGAACTTCCCAATGGGTCACCCATCCTGGATTTGCTTTCGTGCAAACTCGCTTAACTTCGGAGTTCCTACGGAGCCCAAAGCCAGTGAGTTCCCAAAAGGCCTCGTGCTAGGTAAAGATGAGAATATACATATAAGGCTTATAAGATCCACTCTCCAGGACGAAGTGGGATGTTACAAAATTTCAAGAGTCCAAATTAGGTGATTGGGTAGATTTGGTAGAAGAAATCCGGAAATGATCCCTTTCCCAATTTATGGCCTAACAATTAGATTAGTCCAATTTTTAGTTATTTTTTTATTTAGGTCCATGCATATGACTCCATGTGTCAGCACTTTTTGTTGTTAGGTTGATACTTTGCATTGTGATTACTATTTTACTATACTATAGCTATTCAATGGAAAAAAGAAAAAAAAGAAAAAAAAATAGTAAATGATACGATCGGTACATAGGTAGCTACTCTCCTTGAGGATGATCGCTAAAAATATAACGACTAGTCCCATTAAGAGTCGCTATCTTCATACCGATCCCTCCCTTTTCTTTTTTTTTTATCCCTAGTTTGTTATTATTATTATTTTTTTGTTAATGTTTCTTTTATTTCTCTTACCATAACAACAAACTATCATATTCGTGTTTTTCAAAATATATATTTTCCGTACAAAATATATTATAATTCATTTTTAAACACTTTTAATCAATGATTTAAAACCCAAATTTAAAGATATTTTTCTATTTTCTCACTTTAAAAATCAATAAAAAATAGTTTCAGGACCTAATAATCGGTAGGATCACATCCAAAGGTTTTGCAATATTTTCCTTAACTCCAGCGTAAAATATTTCTTAAAGCTAAAAATTTCAATTTTTCTTCTTTTTTTTTTCACAAAAAACTGTGTGCTATAATATAAGCCAAACTTAAAGTCATTCTATTCACACCACATATTTCCTAAAATTAATTTAAGACATTTTCAAAATTTTGGACACCTATAAATCTCTTGGGGGCCTCGCTATTAGTTATATTATTTTTCTATTTTTTTTTTCAACTCATGTACCCTATTAGTCGGCATAAATCCAGATTTCAACTGATATTTTTACAATCTAAATTACCTATCACATAAGTACTTTTACAGTCTAAACTACATGTCATATAAGTACTTGTAAAAACTAAACTACCTATCACATTATAATATTAGTCGGCATAAACTTAGATTTCAACTGATTTTTTATAATCTAAACTACCTATTATATAAGTACTTTTACAGTCTGAACTACCTGCCATATAAGTACGTGTACAAGCTAAACTACCTATCGTATTGTAACTACCTATCATGGTGGAATAAGTAATTTTACATCATTCTAACAGTAAGATGTAGTCCTCCATCTTGGTAATGTTAAAAGCCCCGAAGCTAACACAATCAATGTCAAAAGCCTCTTGAGCAATTACTTACATAAGACAATCAATGTATAATGCTCGTGAATCATGTAGACTAGAATCATATAACAAATACCAGCAAAAATGAAGTTTACTGTTGTAAACGACTCAACGAAAACATGTAAAACTACTTGTAGTTCTCATAGCTTCATGCGAATTCAAATTTGGATTGCAGGAATCGCGAGGAAAATTCAAAACAGGAGTCGAATATAATTTTTGATAAAACGACGAGATTTGATGAATAACTTTTTTTTTTTTTAATACAATGATATATTTTACACTAAAAAAAGATGAGATTTGATGTGTAACTTAAAGTTTCATGTTAATTTTGGAAGAATCATGATAAAACATTCAACGACAGTCGGTGCAATTTTGTTTTCAAATTATGGACACTTTAGTTGCTCTACTTATTAGACCTACCTATGACTGTGCAATACATTAGACCCGTATCAAAACATGCGGATCAGGATCTTCTACTGAGCAAATGGTGAGGATCCTCCTGACCAAGCCCATCAGGCCGTTGAAATTTTATCCAACGGCTACAAAAATGATCCCCTCTAAAAGTTATAATAATTGTAGCCGTTGGATAAAATTTCAACAGCCCGATAGGTTTGGTCAGGAGAATCCTCACTAGGGATGGGTAATTACCCATTGGTTATGGGTAACCGTGGTTATCTGCCCATTTAAATTTGACGGTTATGGTTATGAATAACCGTTTAGATAAATAAATGGTTATGGGTATAACCGTTTACCCATGAAATTTAAATGAGCAGTTATGGGTATTACCTGCGGTTATAAACGGGTACCCATTTAACCGTTTATTTTAATATATGTAAAACTATAAAAATAAAAATAAAAAATTTCTAACTAGGTTTAGTATCCTGAGATATATTTGGTTATAAAGGGCCATATAATATATATATATATATATATATATATATATATATATATATATTTATGCTTCACTTGAGAGAAAAATATAGTTGATAGAACGAGCTAATATTTAATATATGTGATTGAATGAGTTAAAGCATTAGTGTTCGACAATTTTGTTTTGGAATCTTTTGGAGCTTTGACCAATTCAAGATAATGATTACCTTGAGCGTTTAAAAACATGTTATTATTAGATGATGCATACCTATATATATATATATATATATATATATTTAATTGGCCTCGAGTTTTCAAAAAATATTTGACCCAAAAATTAGAAATCGATTAAATAGCTTGGACCAATGAACATATGTTTCTAAATAAAAATCCAAATATTTATTAAATTAGCCTTTTAGCAGATTGATGCGTACTTACATATATATATATGTATGTATTTATGTATGTATGTATATGTATGTATGTATGTATACAAGAATATTAATTAATCTACAACCATGCATGATTCTTATAATAGATTAACCATCAAATAATTGGGAGACATAGCATATATTCATAAATAATATTGCCGTTAATATAAAAATACATGTTAAATGTACTTCTAACGGTATTTAATAGTTAGAAAAAAGAAAATTATGACAAATTTCTTTTTAATTTTCAAGTTGTTAAAAAAATAGGTAAACGGGTAAAAATAATAATAAACGGGTACGCGGTTATGGGTAAATTGGTATGGTTAACCGTTTATAAACGGTTATGGGTATGTGTATACCCGTTTATGTAAATACCCAACTGATAAATAGTTATATGGGTAAAAGCTTAAACGGTTATGAGTAAATAACCACATTTACCCACCCACCATAACCGTTGCCCATCCATACATTAGACCCATATTAAAACATGCGGATCAGGATCCTCTCCTGAGCAAAGGATGAGGATCCTCCTGACCAAGCACATCGGGCCATTGAAATTTTATTCAACGGCTACAAATAGGGGGTCCCCTAAAAGTTATAATAATTGTAGCCGTTAGATAAAATTTCAACGGTCCGATGAGCTTGGTCAAAAGGATCTTCACTAGGATGAGCAAATACTCATTGGTTATGGGTAACCGCGGTTATCCGCTCATTTAAATTTGATAGTTATGGTTATGGGTAACCGTTTAGATAAATAAATGGTTATGGGTATAACCATTTACACGTGAAATTTAAATGAGCAGTTATGGGTATTACCTGCGGTTACAAACGGGTACCCATTTAACCGTTTATTTTAATATATGTGAAACTAAAATAAATAAATAAAAATTAGTTTCTAACTAGGTTTAGTATCCCGAGATGTATTTGGTTATAAAGGGTCATATAATATATATATATATATATATATATATATATATATATATGCCTCACTTGAGAGAAAAATATAGTTGATAGAATGGACTAATGTTTAATATATGTGATTGAATATGCTAAAGCATTAGTATTCGACAGTTTTGTTTTGGAGTTTTTTGTAGCTTTGACCAATTCAAGATAATGATTACTTTAAGCATTTAGAAACATGTTATTATTAGATGATGCGTACATATATATATATATATATATATATATATTTAATTGGCCTCAAGTTTTCAATAAATATTTGACCCCAAAATTAGAAATCGATTAAATGGCTTGGATCGATGAACATATGTTTCTAAATAAAAATCCAAATATTTATCAAATTAGCTTTTTAGCAGACTGATGCGTACTTACATATATATATATATATATATATATATATATATATATGTACAATAATATTAATTAATCTACAACCATGCATGATTCTTGTAATAGATTGACCGTCAAATAATTGGGAGACATCGCATATATTCATAAATAATATTGCCATTAATATAAAAATACATGCTAAATGTACTTATAACGGTATTTAATAGTTAGAAAAAAAGAAAATTATGACAAATTTCTTTTTAATTTTTAAGTTGTTAAAAAAAATAGGTAGAAGGGTAAAAAAAAAAAAAGTAAACGGGTACACGATTATGAGTAAATGGGTATGCAGTTACACGTATGGTTAACCATTTATAAACGGTTATGGATATGGGTATATCCGTTTATATAAATACCCAACGGGTAAATGATTATGTGGGTAAAAATTTAAACGGTTATGGGTAAATAACCGCGGTTACCTGCTCATCATAACCGTTGCCCATCCCTATCCGTGAGTTTAAGAAAGTGAGCCACATTCAATCTCGAGAGGGAAAAGCCAGCAGAAGTAGTGGAGGAAGAAGTGTCTGTAGCCATGGAGGACGGCGAAAACAGACAAGGAAAAATTAGGGTTAGGGAGAGCCGAGAACAAAGGGGAGGAAAGACCTAAATGATTGATACCATGTCGAAAGTTTAAACTTCATGATTTATTGATATGCGAAGAGTACAATATACATATGCATAATATTCCTTCACTAACAATATAATTGTAGATATCGATCTGAAACACATTAATGCTTGACCATGTCAAAGCCGGCCGTCCCCGGTTCTATAGAGCTAGTACTGCCAATTCACAAGCCGTTAAATCCACAGGCCGGCCAACCCTTTCTGATGTACGTCATTGGTTCCTTTCCCTCTGTACTAATCCGTCGTTTTTATGCAAGTAAATATTAAGTAAAAAAAAACCAGAGATCCTTCATTAGTCCTCATATGGTTCTCAACTCATGAACATTCATTGCTACAACCTTTGACTTCAGCTTTCAGAATAATTTCTTCGATTCTTCGCATTTTGCAGTATTTTACGTGCATTTCTGCATAAAAAAATCACCATGTTTCTTATAAGCTGCAGGCAGGTGACATTTTATAACATTTGCTTTGTCTGTCTCTTCATATTCGTCAATTTTCTGCCAATTTTCGCTCGTCGAACTAATTTCAAACCTCCTCTTTCGTTCACTATACCTCAATTCAACTTCAATACTGAAAACATACTCTATGAAGGTGATGCCACACCTTCATCAGGAATGGTAGAACTCAACACAATCTCTCAACTGTTCCGCGTAGGGCGGTGTACTTATTCACAACCTTTGCACTTATGGGAGTCTGCTAGCGGGTCGGTAGCAGATTTCACTACTCATTTCACTTTCATGATTGACACTCACAACAACAGCAGGTGGAGTGACGGATTTGCCTTTTTCCTTGCTCCTGTTGGCTTTCAAATTCCACCTAATTCTGCTGGTGGTAATCTAGGATTGTTCAACAGCAGCACAAATTTGTTGGCATCGAAAAACCAAATTGTAACGGTTGAGTTTGATTCCTTCCCGAACGAGTGGGATCCGACCGGGCCTCATGTTGGGATCAATGTGAATAAGATCTCCTCAATTGTGAGTACCAGTTGGGATTTTAGCAGCAACGGAAGGAAGGTGGCTAATGCATGGATAACTTACAATGCTACCACAAACAACCTCAGTGTGTTTTGGACATACAAGGAGAACACTAGTCCTGCTTTTATCGACAGTACTTTTTCCCTTTCACACCCTATTGACTTACGAGAGGTTCTCCCTGAATGGGTTACAATTGGTTTTTCAGCCGCTACAGGACGAGCCCCCGAGCAACATGTCATAAGTTCATGGGAATTCAATTCGCATCTGGATTCTGATAAGATCAGTAAGAAAACCAAGGATATGAAGATGAAGAAATTGTTAATAGCAGCAACTGCTGGTATTACTTTGTTAGTTTTGATGCTTGGTGTGGGTTTGTATTGGTTTGTTGTAAAGAAGCGAATGCGCAGGATTGACGGGCTTGAGAGTTGTTCCAAGGATGTGATCACCTCCATAAATAAGGATCTCGAGAAACGTGCTTTCCCTAGGCGATTTGCTTATAAGGAATTGGTTGCAGCCACAAATGGCTTTGCCAGCGATGGAAGGCTAGGCCAAGGAGGGTCAGGACATGTTTACAGAGGTATGTTGCAAGATCTAGGCTGCGCTATTGCCGTCAAGAGAATCTTTGCAAAATCGGATTACTATGAGAAGATATTCATCAACGAAGTCAAGATTATAAGCCGGTTAATACACAGGAACCTGGTGCAGTTCATTGGATGGTGTCACGAAGAAGGCGAATGCTTACTTGTTTATGCATACATGCCTAACGGCAGTCTCGACACGCATCTGTTTGGATCTAAAACAACCCTGCAGTGGGATTCTCGGTATAAGATAGCTTTAGGCTTGGCCTCGGCGCTTCATTATCTACACGAAGATGCAGAGCAATGCGTTCTTCATAGGGATATCAAATCGGCCAATGTATTGTTGAACAAAGACTTCGGAACTAAGCTTGGGGATTTTGGGATTGCTAAGCTTGTCGATCCATGTTCCCAGACTCAGACACTAGGGGCTATAGGGACTTTTGGCTACATTGCCCCGGAATATGCAAATGGAGGGAAGGCCAGTAGGGAATCTGACATGTTTAGTTTCGGAGTTGTGGCGTTGGAAATTGCTTGTGGAAGGATGACTTACCAGGACGGGGAACTTCACGTGCCACTTGTCAGTTGGGTTTGGCAACTCTACCTTGCAGGAAATGTTCTCTTTGCAGCCGATGAGAGATTGGATAAAAAATTTGATACCAGTGAAATGGAATGCTTGTTGGTCATCGGATTATGGTGCACTCATCCCAACAGCAAGAGTAGGCCAAAAGCCGGACAAGTGATGAAGGTTCTTCAGCTCGAAGCGCCATTGCCGGAACTTCCACATGACATGCACGAGTATGATCATCATCTGCCTCATGATCATGTATGATTACAGCACGATTGAAAATAGTTTTTCTTCTTCTTTTAACTTTTTCAATGTATAACCACAAAATGTTGTATTTTCAAGCTACTTGGTTCATGGTTGTATGATTTCAAATCCAATAATGTCAGAATTATTACCATCTTCGTTTTCGGATGCTAGTATTTTTTGGTATCCTTTATGCATTTGCTCCAACATTGGATCCGTGAGAAAGCACGTCAATACATCCGCAATCCTGCAGCACAATGCAGCAGATCCTTGGTCATGGTCGGCTGACTTTTTGGATACATATCATTGTTCTTTCCCAGCTCAATTTTACGCTGTATGTAATGCAGCAACTTTCTACCAGTGCTTATATCCCTCTTTTGCATTTTTTTAAGAGAACTCCCCCTCTTTTGCACATAATACAAAATGTGGTTAAATGACGAGTGCTTATATGCTAACAACTAACAGATCATATTAACATTTACAAAGTGAACAAGCATTAATTAGTGGGACTCCAAAAAATAAATATTAGTTCCAAATATCAGTTCAGTTATGTACATGACTGACCCTGCAGTCAAAAGAATGTTGAGCAAGAAAATCTTGTAAAAAAACCCAACATGAACAAATTTTTCAAATTGGTCCCATCAGTTTTCCCAAAATCCACTCACAAAATACCCAGTAACATATCACTACCAGTAGATATGGAGTTTGTATTTATGTATCTCTGCTTCAAACCATGGTCATCTTTAGAAATCTGCAATTTGATGATGCCTTTCAGCGACCGTCCAACACGTGATCGTGTGCTCTCCTTAGGCCGAAGGGATCTGATGACGAGGTTGCTTCGGCAGACGGAGTCTCCTTCTCACTGGGTTCACAACTGCATACCCTGCCTCGATTGTATATTGGAACATTTCTATTACCATCAACCAGCCATCCTCTGAAATGCCTCCTTCTGTGTGGAAACCAGCAAGTGACGCAAATCTATGTTTGCTTAAAGCGTCTTGTGCACATAGAACATCATATAACACTGTGAAGCTCTTACAAACCCCTCATCGACCTCATTAATCCAAGCATTGTCACATCTGTACCATTGGTCTTGTATGCGTAAATACGTCACATAATGGCCGGAATCTAGTGTCCCAGAATGAGTAATTACTGCAAAAATCTCAAACTCAGCAGACATCCCAGACTCATCCCCCTCGAAAGCAAAGATTCTATTTCCAAATCTGTTACTCACAATCGAAGAAGACAGATAGGGAGTCATGTCTAGCGAGAATGGAAAATGCAAATAGCTGTCGATTTTCCTCATCATCTTTCTGACCAGGGAGTGCTCAAACCGTTTTATATGCAAACACAACACCATTGGAAGCTTTCTGATGGACATCTGCTTCGAAGAGTCTCGGAGTTCTTGACAGTTCTGACAGTACAGTTTCTGGTCTGACCCCAACTTTTCTGGTTTTGTAAACAAGTCTAAACAACCCAAAAGAGTGGATGAACTGCTGCTACCATTCGCTTTGGCAGGCTTGTTAGATGCATCTGACCAAGAACAGTGGCTTGTGTCTAAGTTGAGTGATATGTCCAAACACGGGTCATAAGTTGTCGAGGTGAATCCACAAGTCATACAAGTGACATCCGACCTCAACAGTCCTGAGAATACCCTATGCGCAATACACTGGCAGTCTCCACTATCTGTGAAACACAGGATAACTTCGTAAGGAAAAGCAAACTCTTGACCACCGTAAAAACAAACGATTTCACATGTACGATCTAAAACTCATCTGATTGCCTATGATTACCTTTTGTATGGTTTCTTGTTTTGGTTTCTTTCTCATGGATCCCATCTAACACGGAAATGAAGAACTCATGAGCATCCTGCTGCTCGTAACTTGCCAGATTCTCCGAATGCTGCCACCAACTTGAAGTAGAGAAAATTTTAATCAGTCCAAATGCAATTATACTTCAGCATAGAAGAACTAACAACGAATCTAGCGACAAATCACATATATAGGGAATTGATCCCACAAAGCAAAAATGGTGCTATCATTTGCAGCGAATCCATGTGATTTCTAATTAGACATAAAAATTATGCATTTTGCAGGAAAGGGATTTCACTGCTAAATACCACTATGATACTTCTTGAACTTTGCAACAGATTGCAGACACAAAGACTCGAATATATATCAATCCACAAACCAAAAATTAAGCATTATAAACTCGGCACGATACTCTGTAACAAAAGATCACACACACAGAGCAATGGCAGACCTGTAAAGCAATCCAGCCGGGCTGTAAGGAGTCTGATCGCCCGAATACACAGCCGAATAAACACCGTGAAGCTCACAAGGCAAACAAAGCAGGTTTGCCATCCTTTTCCGGCACGTTCTCCTGCTATGCCGATCACTCAAGAAGTAATTCCTCAAAGGAGGTGCATGTAGCAGTGCTTGCAACACAGAGTTCATAAAGCAAGTATTCCCCAAATTATTCAACCCCCTCAAACCCAACGGATAACACGATTTCGCTCTGTGATCCCTCACCAAACACGATTTTTCCGGCTTTTTAAACTCTGATAATTCGACACTCGAACCCCCCAGCCTCTTCCTCTCACACAGTCTCTCCCCTATACTATCCGCATTGTTTGTGCTGCAAGGCAAGTCCAGCATGCGCTTAGCCATGACAGACTTATCGAAATCGGGATCGTAGACCTGATCGGTGCACGCACAGCAAAAAAGCTCGGCCCTTTCGACATCGACGGCCAACTCGTGGCCGATTTCCAGCTGGGTATGCATAACTGCGTGATTCGAACACGAAACCGAAGAGCAAATCAAGCAAATATAGAGTCTACCTTCGAACCCATTACAGAAACTGCATCTGGGTATCTTTGTTTCGTGAATCCGAACGCTTGTTCTTCCGTTCGGGGCGGATTTGAGGGATTTCTGGAGGGATTTGTAGCCGTTGCAGCCATGTTTGAGCTTGTAAGCTGAGAGGTGGTTGCAGGGTTTTGGGTTTGTGTATGAAAGCTTCCTCGTCGACATGTTTTGATGGAGATTTTGGGAAAGGGAAGGTTGGATTTGTTAGAAATCGCAGAAAGATAAAAACTTTACTAAAAAAAAATTGGTAAAATTAATAGATTAATAAACCCAATAGTAATAAGATTTGGGAAAGCAGATCCAATATTGCAGTTAAGAGATGAGAAGAAATTTGGATCAGCTGAGAGAGAGAGAGAGGCAGGGACTTTTCTGCAATCTGTTTGGGGATGACTTGAAGGAAGAGGGAGGATGAAGAAGGTGCTTTTTGGGCATAAAATTATGATTTTGTCGACCGACTCATCATGCAGTATACTGTATAATATGAATTCTACTCAGAATATTGAAAAGAAAAAAGGAAAGGAAAATTATTTAGAAAATAAGAAATTTTAAAAGTTCAAATTGTGTTAAATAAAATATAGGATTAAATTTAAGAATGCTCTTTAAGCTTTGGATAGTGTTTCACTTTGGAGAGATTTTTTACTTCACCAGGGCACAATGAAAAATACCTTTTCACTTCGCCCTCTTACTTTTCAATTTGATTTCGAATTCTTAAAGTTATCAAGTCGTGCAAACATGACTCAACTGTTAATTTGTTACGTTTTTTTTTTTTTTTTTTTTTTTTAACAAACGATAAGGCATAAGGGGAAAGATGGATTTAGCTTCACAATGAACTCGGTGCTAAATAGCTATTCACGCAAAGTATATGTTCACAAGAAAATACTTGGAAACCTTAACAAAAAGAATGGACATTTGCACATTCAAGGCAAACATGGATAATACTTGCATTCCTTCTTGGAATGTGCTTATTTTTTGTTTCGAATAAAGTATTTTGATCAAAAAAATTTTGTAATAAGAACCGTTCAATTTCTTAATCTTCATTTGAAAATCACCTCTACAATATGAGATCACAAAATTATTATAATCACTAATCAGGGAGCATTTATTCAATCAAGATTCAAATGTACAAATAGTGAAGAGAGATCAGAGTCGTTAAAAACTTGATCAAAGTGGTCGGGTCCCGTCAAACAGCTAGGCGACAATGCTGATGCCACCATTATGGTAGGGTTTTGGGCCTTTTGGCCTTACTAGAACCGGAATTTCGTGTTGACCTAAAAAAGATAATGGGAATTTCATGATAATGTTGTAGTTATGGAAGTGGATTTTATCCTGGATTTAGTTTGATTAAACCTTTTCCTAAGTTTTCAGAAATCAAATTTCAATCAATTAACTAATCAAAATTAAATATCAACACAAGTTTTTGGCCTTATCTAGCGGGTGACAAGGACGTCGAGTTGGCGATTCTTGAACAGAAAGCGGATGCTTGCGAAGACCATTTCTGGTCTATCCGTGTTAATGAAATCCATCCCGTGAAACGCTAAGCGAGTAAACTACCTAACACATGGTAAAAAATTCCTGCAAAGAAGTGGTTGCTTCTCTCAACCTTAGAAACAACCGAACCCAGACCAGCCACACATTGAATTTGATCATGACCAATTATCCCTTATTATCACATATCAGCGACATAACAAGATATTAACAACATACCGAAATCTTATCCTCTCAAGCAACAAAGATTTGGAAAATGATTATTTCAGCCAATTCCTTTTCAGATTATATCTGTTAAGCTTAATTCTCTCCTCGAGTGATGTCATGTGCCGAGAGAGATGGGCACAAGAAAATATACACCCGGTTGCCCAAAGATTTTGCCGCAAAATGGGCATCTTGAGCACATTCCTCACAACACATTTAGAGTGACTGCAATCACAAGCATAAACTCTGTAAAACTACCCTCGAATGCACTAAGCACTGCAATCTGCATAGATGAACCAATTCCACACTAAGAACTTGTGTGTTGGCAGATGTTGCATAAGATTTTCGTCCCAAAAACATAGAAGACCACGCGCAAAATAAAACTAGCCTTAATCAATCTCCATAAACAGCTAAACGAGCTGGCAGAAGTCCACTTTTGATCCATCTAAAATCTATTTATCTGATAGAAACAAAACAAAAGGCAGTGACAAGAAGTAACCAAGCATATAATACAAGTTTATACATTCAGTTTACACTTTTACAATGTCTAAGCCTATCAACAGCAGTACCTTTCAACTGCTGCTGGTGAGGAACACCAAAAGAAAAGGACCTGCAGAGATTGATTGATATGGCAAGTTGAAGGACCACAACCAGTAATTGCCAACATGTTGAAGCTCTAATTGTCCACTTTTTCGACGAGTTAGCTAAATAAGTCTTCTGCAGCTGATTCCAGCAGCAGACTTGGTAAAATTTAGAAACAAAACCATTACCCTAGAAATCGAAACCAGCATACATCAACCGAGATCAACAAACTACAATCTTGTCCTAGATCAACAAACTACAATCTTGTTCATACACTATTTATATTTCATACCCACTTACAATAACACCATACACAGTAGTACAACACTCATTACGAGAGAAACTTACCTACACCCGAAACACCACTGTGGTAGTATCTCAAGCCAATTTGTTATGTGTTTAACTTGCTCATATGGCAATGGCAGCACATGATTGACTTGGGACACCGCCTCAATGGAATCCGAGTGGAAGTCCGATCTCCCTCGCTACCAAATACCAATACAGGAAAAACGCAGATAATCCATACAGCACTAGGGATACAAATAGTTCAGCTGGATAAAACTGCACAAATCTGCCTAATACTCAACCTTTAGGTCAAAATTCATCCAAGAACACAACTTATTATCGATGAATCCAAATTCACACAATCATAATATTTAATTATTTATTCATATCCATCCATGGCAACTAAACATAAACAACAACATCCAAGATCACATACAACGATAACAATCACACATACCCAGAAGCAGATTTTCCCAAAAGCACTTATTTTGCGTCGAACGACATACAATTAACCCTTAAATTTGACCAAAGGCAGAGACTTTTTCAAGAAGCGACGCGGCCGACAACTGGGTACTTAGCTTCGAACTTCTTCTCCCAGTCGGCGAGGACGCCGATCTCCTTCTCCGTGAGGCCGTCGAGGGAGGCGGTGATGTCCTCGTCGTTCTTGCTCATCTTCGCCAGAGCTCTGCTGGCGTCCTTGCCGGCGAACATCTCGTACGGCCCTCCGGGACCGTAAAACGACTTGCCGTCCGTGACGTCGAAGACGCGGCCTTTGAGCGCCACGTATATGGGCTTCGATGGGTCGGTGCCGTTGTACTGAATCAGCTGCTGGGCCGTGAACTCCATCGTTGTGTTGGATTACTGTTGGCGAGGGCGACGATGGTAAATGTGGAGAATTTGGAGGTTGTTGGGTATCGGAGTAGATGAATGCTCGATTTCTCGATCGTCTGTTCTTTTAAGTTCTTCGCCAACCAAAATTAAAATTATTTATTTCCAGATTTTTTTTATTAGGGAAAAAGGAAAGGTGGATATTGAAAGTTAGAACATTTTATTTGTTTTTCTGATTATATTTTTCCTTTTTATTTATTTATAAGTCAATGATTTTGGATGCAACTTTACTTCATTCAACAGGCTCTTCATGGATAATTCTCAAACTTTAGCGATCAGAATCGTTTATTTTTCAAGTTATACTTCATAGATCACGTTTACAAAATATTAACCAAATCAGGATCAAAAAAATTGACAAACATTGCATTTTAAAAAACATTTCTTCATAACAATTAAATGAGTCAATCAATTCAAATTGAATCAATTATTTATAAAAAATAATCTATGAATAGAGACTAAAAAAACAAATAGTTCAGACCATTGAAGTTCGATAGACTCTACAATTAATCCTCATTTTTATGGAAAAATAAAAGGCCTTTGGACAAAGGGTCTGCTTCAGTCAATATCAAAATGGTACTGATGGATAGACGATCAAGTTTGAATTTCTCTCTCTTTCTGTAAATTAAAATCTTTAAATTAAGTAATAATTATCACTGATTTACCAATAAAAGCATAATTTAATTAAGATTACCTCGTAAACTGCTAGCCCAAATGGAAGCGTTAAAATTATAGAGGGTATGAGAATTCATTGAGTCGCTTAAAAAAGAACTACAAACTGAGTTTCTATTGCCAACAAAACTAAGTAATATCATTCAGAAGTCGGAAAAATCACATTATCCAGGCTTAGCCATGCGCCATCGGCCAGTAAAGAGCAACAAATTCTCATCCTGCTTCTGCAAGTTGCCGTTCACCTTTTCTCGAGATTGACAGCCATCCCGACCGAACATTTTTGTCAATATAGAGGAATGCCACCACCTGAATACTCAACCTCCTGAAATTCGGGGAAGCAGAAAATGTTCAAAAGCGCCCTAAGGTTACAGCTAGAAAACAGCAAGCGGAAGCCGCCAAGAAAGATAACCATGACACCAATGGAATTAGGGCCAAAATGGAGTGCAAGTGTGAATTACACGTTAAAAAGAAAATGACAATTACCAAAAGGACATGTATGATTTGTGCAATAAACAAGTTTTTCCACGGTTTTATATGAGGAGTTTGTAGCTATCAACAAGCTCCAGACTACCAAGTGCACAAAAGTGTTTGATATGATATGTTTGGGTGTATACGGGCCACGGGTGTGCATGTAGAGAGAAAAAGAAACATAATCTTCCCAACAGGGGACTGAATTTCCTCGTAAACTTTCATCGAAACATTTCCAATACAGTTTTTTGTTACTCATACAGCTTACAAAACTTGCAAGATCTACCTCATCTACTTCCTTGATGTATCTCAAATTATCCTCTCTAACTACCTCCACCTAGCTGCTATGTTGCTAACCGACTCAAAAGCTCACACGGCTGCCTGGTTCTTTATTTATCATACGCTGGAGAATTGCTTTAGAAACTTTTGGTGACTAACTTAATCTTATGGACAGCCTATAATATTTTCCCTCCCTACAAGAAGAGGAAGCAAGGGAAAGTTCTCCACTACAAGAAACTTTCTTTCGCAAGGAACCATTTACTAAATCAACTTCAGTATCAAAGAAAGTTTTGGATGAAGCAGCTTAAGTCAATCAATGGTTCCATGATTTCAACAGCTTAGGGAAAATGTAGTGGTGCTGAAATTTCTAGAACAAATGGGATGGTTCAAAATAAAATGAGAAAATACCACATGCCAGATGTAATTCAATCGCTAAGGAGGAAGAGTTTTACCTGAGCAGGGGGTAACGATGAAACCCAATCCGATGCATGTGTAGGAAGCAACCCCAAGGTGTTAAGCTGCCAAGGAAAATAAAAAATTTAATAAACTGGATTTCGTCAAGATAATCATAGTGGGGTGAAGAATTTAAAGGATAACAAATGTAGTTCACCTTCCAAACACCCAATGCTAAACCCCCTAAATTAAGGGCAATGAAGAGCAACTTTGGGGCAATAAGATCTACTTTGCCGTCCTTATAGGGCTCAAAAACTGCATAACCACATTAAAATAAGCATGAACCAAAACAAGGAAATGGATATAAGCATGAATTAACAGACAGATGTACAGCATATGTCATGAAAAAAAAATTGCATAAACATATGAACATGGTAAGAAGTCATAGCAAACCGAAAAATACACTAGACAGCATGAATCATGCCAAACAAGAAAGAAGGGTTTATATGCACCATTAGGCACAAACAATGAATCATATCAAACAAGGTCATTTTTTTAAATTTGGTTTGTAAATATTGTGCGAGACAAGAAAATGGAACAATTCATTAACACCCAAAGGCCATGACTGCTGGTTATCGGAAACCATTCATATGATGAGACAGCAATATAGACAAGCCAGAACAACACAGGATTTCAAGTTCTATATTGCTTTCAATCGTATTCTTCCCCTACAACTGAAAATTCCACACATACAGACCGACTAACAGAATAAGAATCATCTTACCCTTCCCTACACCCTGTAAGGCGCTTATGGGTTGCCAAAGAGCGGAAAATGTGATTCCAATGCTAAACAAATGCACTGTATTCCCAGCCATCCACATCATGAAACCCATCATCATCAAATTCTTGAATGGGGCCTGTGCAACTTCCCAGGCTTTCTGCAGAAACACAAAGAAACCATGAGATCACATAAACTCAAACCATCAAATATCACCGCATTCTCGTGAATATTAACAGGGATCAAGAAAATTCAGCAGAAAAACAGGTACAATTGTAATCCATCAGCAATTTAAATCATGCCCAATTTGCGATCAAGTGATTATTATCAAGTTAAAGGTAAAGGTACAATGTTTCACCCATAAAATTGTCTGAAATCCCAAGTCTGAAAAACCCTAAATCCAATTGCTAAAATATATTCGAATTTAGGGAGGGGAATCACTACCTGAGCTTTCCAAGTAGATTCGGCATCCTTCTTCTGGCGACTCACAGTCGAATCATCCTACAGAAAAACAAAAACCCCAAATCCAATCAAATGGGAACAAATCCAATCCAAATCCAAATCCAAATCCAAATCGAACGAAGAGGCAAGATAGAGAGAGAAGGAACCTGTTCGAGGGAGGCGCGAGAGAAGCCAGGGGGGTCGGGGAAGTCGCGGGAAGAAGGGGAGGTTGAGTTGTCAGTCAAGTCAACGGCCCATCTCCGACCTGCTCCCATCACTCCCTTTCCCTTATCCATCGTCGCCGTCCTCTTCTTCTCCTCCGACGCAGTTACAGCAGTAGAGTCGCAGCGCCACTCTTCGATTTGATCCGACTATATAATATTTGAATACGCGCTCAACTCTCAATGCCTCGGGCCGGCACTCTCCAATCTCCGCTGCTTCTTTTTGTTTTTTACTTGTTTTTTTTTTCAGATTAAAATTAAAGTTGGTGACGGATTCAATCTTCGATCGATTTTTATTTTGTTAATTAAAAGATAAACTTTGATTTTATTTATTTATTCTAGCCCTTTTAATAGGTCGAAATTTTGTCATATTGTGTAACCGAAGATTTTACGTTCAAGTCTTATGAATTGTGAGTTCAATATTAATCATTATTAGGCTCAAGATGTAATTCTATACAAATTTTTATTTTTAGATTTGTTAAATCAAACAAAATAAAAACCGACAATTTAAATCATTTTTACAAAAAAAATTTTTATTAAGTTCGACACAGAAAGTCTCCCTCATAAATAAGTATTTTGTTGAAGCACTTGCCAAGTGGAACTGGAAGTGCTTTTCCACAAAATAAAAGTGCTTCTCAGATAAACAAATTCTATAAAGAACAAGACTTCGTTGCTGAAATTTCAGCCGCCACTCCTACTTACACCCAATCCCATATGAACACGTGTCCAAATTTTGATTTTTTTTAAATCAAAACTTGGACATGTATCCACACAGGATTGGTTGTAAGTAGGAATGACTGCTGAACCAAGTTAATTCCTTCTATAAGATGCTAAAACGTAATTCTAACTATAGACACTTGTAATTTTTTCGACCATACAATTGTCAGAAGAATTTCTTTTAATTATCTAAACAGCACTTACAACATCCCAAGTTTGTTTAGATGATATTTCATTCAAAACTTGCAATTATTAAATTTCAACAAGAAATGAATTACCAAAACTTTGTCAAACTCTGCTGAAATTTGGTTATGAAGCTTCTGTGATGACTAGGGGAGGGAGGGAGAGAGAGAGAGAGAGAGAGAGAGATCCATACAAGTTTGTATGTTGTATACAATGTAAGGGGCAGCTGATCTTCCCGTATATCTTTACAAATGTGATAGACGTATTCATTAAACATACAAACTACAACTTCATCGAGATTGTTATGCATCACTACTGCAACTCTTGCTTGCTCGAGAACTTGTCCGAAACGTTTGCCATCACAAATCCTGCAAAAACCTGAGTTCGAAGAAACGCAGTTAGCGTAATACTTACTGTCACAAAAACCGACTATACAGTTAGGAGCTCCGTCTCAACGCTACTTGATAGGCTTCCCCAACTGACATGAGATTAGACGTTAAAAACTTGAATGTATACATAGTGTGGCGTACCTGAATGGAACCAATGATGTAGAGTGCAGAAAAATGGCGGCCGTGAATCACCATGTCGGCTACCATTGCAAGTGGAATTGTCAAGGACATGCCCAGCGTTGCAACTAATGGAGATGTCCAAACCACGGAAAGAGCCCTGTCAAAGTTTCATTTCATGTTAAAAGCATTGGGCATCAGCATCTTGTAGCCTCATAGATAGATGAAAAAACAGAAGCAGGAAGTATAGAGAATTCAAGCGTAGATTTGGCCGCCACACAACATACTCGAACCAACCTCTTAACAGTTTATTTATGAAAAGGTAGTCGTGCACCTCTTGTAGAGATTAGAAAAAGAAAATTTTTTACATGAAAATAAATCAGTTTGAAATCGTTACATGTCCTTGTGGTGCCCAAATGACCCCCAATGTATGTGAAAGCAGTTTTACATACCAAAAATAATCCGAAAGAACACTCCCGACAAAGCCATTTATCAGCACAGCTTCGGCAATACATTTTGAATGTGGAAACTCAAATGAAGGTTCAATCCCGATGGCATTGAGCGGCCACACTGCATGACAAACCATTGCTGTGAGCCTGTGAGCGATGCAACTCAAAGAGAACCAAATGATATACCCGAGGGCAAGTGCTGTCTTTTCGTTGTGAGGCCTCTCCATTTCAAACCACGAAGAGACTTCAATATGTATTCACTTTTCTTTCCGAACTTTCAACAAAAAGCATTGTGTGCAATCAGGTCAGTCGTATTCTAGAGTGAAAATCATAACCAATGGTTGAGATATAGTCCGACTAATATTCTCTTTGTGGCAACAAATGATCTAGCTATCAACGTTTGCCTAAAATTCATGACCGTATGTGGACATAATGTAATTTAACCTCAGGGAAGACGGAGGCGATAAATAGATAATGGAATAATCCCTCTACTCACCGAGCCACCACAGACCAAGCAGAGTGAAGAGACCAACGTATCCGAAAAGCTTCTGCACATCAGCCTTATCTCCTTTCTCCTCTGATCCAGCAAATTTCTTGAGTAACACTGCAGGTATAAGACCAGTAACTCAATAATCATAAATCCAAAAATAATTTAACTGTGTCTCAGATATATATTTGTGAAAGAGTTCAAGTACACCGGATTCCTGAAATGTAATGTCTTACCCGTAAACAATCCATATGACGCAGCTGAGAGAAGACCAAAAATAGCTCCCATTATAGAGTGCTTTCTAATCCTTTACGCAACAAAGAACAAGATACAGTGAAACGATGGTAAAACATGAATAAAAAGTAATTCCTACTGGCTAGAAACTTACTCAGATATGCTCAGCAGTTCATCAGGTGCCCAAGTTTTTCCAACTGTGGTCATGGCAACACCAGCCATGGTGACACAAACAGCAACCATCTTTGCAATAGTTATGGAATCCTGATGAAGAAGAGCTCCAAAGAAAAGTGTAAAGAGCCCCGACGAAGAAGTTAGGACAGTTGTACTTGCAACACTGGTATTTGCCAGTGCAGAGTTCGACAGATACTGCATTAGAACAAAGATATACCAATATGTCACTTGGAACTTTTTTAAAGCATAAAACGAATCCATGCATATCAAAAGAACCAAGAGCACCATGCGGATTTCCGTTTCTTTTAACGCAACGTAACTTAAAATGTGAATAGAATTCCAAAAGGTTGATATGAGTAACAGGGGTGCCAAAATGACTCATGTTACCTCTGTGATAAACCACAATGGAGTAAGAAGCAAGCCAAATTTTGCAACTTCGCATGGACGAAGTTGACGACTATGTTCAAGCAAGCGAGGTTCATCTTCTTCACTCTTATCCATTAGAGGTCGCCCTTCTTCCGTGTTACTAAGATCTTTGTCAGTTACTAGGCAGCTTCTAACATCTGTTTCTGGAACGTGGGGCATTTCATTTATTCTAAGAGGAATATCAAGCCCGACTGAGGTGCACAGAGCACTGCCATTGCAAAAGTTCTTAACTAAATTTCGGTCCAATAAGTTGCAGAGCCAATCTTTCAAAGCTGATATAGGCAGATAAACCACCATTAGAGACACACCGAGATAAGTGAGCGAAAATGGCTGTTTGTACTTGCTGAAAATTCTCTGCATTATAAAACAGTACAAGTTTAACAACATAGATAAGCTCAAATCACAGCAATAGAAAACACATCATTCCAAATATCTAGTTGAATGAGAGAATACCATGATAATGTAACTACGCCTCCATTTGTTTCGACGAAAATAAGAGAGAAACTAAAACACTATCTTCTCTAACCACAATAAATCCTCAAAGAAACATCACCCCAATAAAAAAGGGAAAGAACACGAGGGTGCCATTGTAGCGGTATCTCAATTCAATCACTGAATCACTGCCACTTGGGGAGAGTCAACGCGCACGTGCGTGATCGGCTCAAAATACCATACCGTCCATCTCATTTATCCCCAAAGAAATACAGAACGGAATAGTGAGGACTAATAAGGCGACATTCTAAACTACTCTAATCAACGGAGCGGAGATTCAAACTCGGTTGCAAGACAGCAGGCACACTGCCTTAACCAAAGACTCAAACTTTAAAAAAACAAACAAAGAATCAACTTGGAAAAAGAACGGATGAACACAAACCTGAGTAACCTCTGCAGAAGCGACCCAGATGAACACAACCGTGCCAATCAACCCCAAACCGGCGTTGTACTTCCAACCCATGATCAAAAACACCACCAAAATCCCAAGATTTTGCAAATTCCACCCAAATTAGGAACCGGTTTAATCTCAAAATCGGCTAAAACATCAACATCTTCTGAAATGCTCCACACGCAGCAGGACAATCCGATATTGTGAAACTTGCTCGAGGATTTTGGATTTTTCGTTTCGTTTTGGTACCAAATTTTGGTTCTTTGTGTAAAACCGTGACCACGGAAGTTTGAAATCGTAGAAAACAAGAAAGACTATTAACTTTTATTTTTGTGGCGTCAAAGAAAGTGGATTTGCATTCAAGTTTTCAGTTTTCTTGCCGAGCGCTGATCAGCAGTCAGTTCATGAGAGTGACAGGTGGTGCCGTTTCAACTAAGCTTCCTTCAAGGTGGCAATCTATGAATGCATTCAATGCAATGCTTACTTTATTTAAGACAAATGTTTGTCCGAAAACGTATTATGGTTCCAACGGTTAAAAACGTTTAATTTACATTTAAAATTCTCGGTTTGAACTTATCTTCCTCGTATCGGTTAAGTCAAGAGGACAAAAAAAATTGTTTAGACTAAATTACGTTTTCAGTATAATTTGAATGATATTCTATTTTTGTTCGTACGCAAATAATTTTGATTATTTTATCGTATTTGCTATTTTGTTAAAGCTAATAGTAACAATTTGACATGATAAATAATATCGTCCTTTTAAGATTCATAGATAGTTATACAATGTTCATTTCACTTGATTGGTAAAAAATAATGTGAGAAAGATTTAAGATTGTATGTATTACTTAAATAAACAGCATGAGTAAGCAAATTGGAGCACGGATAAACCAAGTCATATAATCCGACATCTTAAAGTTCATCTAGCTCTCCCTTCTTTTACTTGATATCTCCTTTTCTTTTTTTGTTTATTGATACTTCTGATGGAGTGGAGGAATCGAAATCGCGACCTCGGGTGTATGGGGGGATGTTTTTACCAAGCCGAGTCACAAGCTCTTTGTAACTCTCTCTCCGACTCAAGACACTAAAACATAATTCATATGAGTCTGTTTTGTCATAATATATTCCGACTTGATCACCAGGACCAAGTGATCTACGCTCAATAAAATTAAGACGCCAGTGGCCTTCAAACACAGCCAATAAGGTTGGACATTGGGTATCCGTTGGGCCTAATATGACTTCCTTCGACGGTGGCGATAGCGGTGATGGCGATGGCGGCGACGGGGGCGGGTGAACCCATTGCCCATCCCTAAACACCGGGCGCCTTTCCCTGTAAATGCGAAAATGTAGTATGTGTACGGTATTGGTGTCGACATCCTTTACCCGGATGGGTGTTGAATCTATGTTTACTCTTATGATTTTGTTCCGGTCCCAATACCTAAATATATGCATCTCGACGTCGTTCATGTCTAAATAGAGGCAACATCCTCCGGCCTCGGCAGCCGTCAGCTCCTTCTTGATCTTCCACTTGCTGTGATAATCTTCTTGCGCCATTGAAGCAATGAAAAGCTATGGGGGATGAGTGAGCAGAAGACTTGTTGTCCAAGGCAACTCCATTTTCTGAAGTATATATAAGAGTTCACGGTCTAATCACAATTACTGCAAATTAATCATATTTAATCTCGATGCACGAGTTCTTAAGAAATTAAGACAATCATGCTGATAGCCTGATAGATTGTATTAAATGTGAAATTATAACAAGGCAATGGCATGGGAAGGGAAGAAGAGCCTAGTTTTGATCAATTAGAGGACTTGTAAACAAAAATGGTTGAGGAAAAATATGGTTATGTTGTACATAACTGCGGTACAAGGCTTCGTTGTCTAACGAGCTCGTGAAGATCATGAACAATCTTGAACACAGAATCAGGCTTTGCCAACTTCAATGCATTTTCCGACATGGCCTTTAGCTCATTGGCTTTCGGACCAAACCAATCAGCAACGATCCTTGCTATCTTTTTCGGCGATTTAGAGTATTTCCCGCACCCATTTTCAACGACATATGGTACATTCCCAACTTCCTACAATGTGAAGAAACGGTCATTTGCAACATTTTCCAGTGAGGGGATTCTCAAAACAGAGCAGCACAAGGGAAAATAGATTATATCACCATTACCTGTCCGGCAATGTAATCATTCAGAATAATTGGGAGGCCTCTTATCATGGCTTCTGCAATAGTTCCTGGACCGGCCTATTAAAAAGTAGACATATTGGTTGGCAACAAAATATACAAGACTCTAATGGTTTTTATGGCTGTTGACAAACTTACCTTTGTAATTATGCAGTCGCAAGCTCCCATGCATTCCTCCATTTTAGTAACAAACCCCTTCACCTATAATGTCAATCAATTTTAGCTACTAACTTCTGTTTATTTAATGCTGTGTTTCGGACTATGCATTCAAAGGGTATAAAAATACCTGGACAGGGATCTTCCAGTTGATTGAAAGCAACTTGTTCGCAAGCTTTTTGTTGCGACCACATATGACAAGGACCTGGCCTACAGGCTCCCCAAGATTCTCGTCATATAATGCATCCCCAAGTGCCCGAGCTGTAGCCTCGATAGGACCCATTCCTTCTCCTCCTCCCATTAGCAACACAGCAGGAAGATCCTCCTCCATTCCTAGTTCTCTCCGAAGTTCAGCCTGCATTAAAATAAACAAAACATGACAAAGGTAGTCAACATTTATTTAAAAGCACCGTCTGCAATCATGGAATGTGCAATCTAAAACCACTGTCTACAAATGCTTTTACCGTAACTTATAGAAGAGTATTATCTATAAATCATCAAAATCCAATTGACAGCTTACAATTACCGATTTCAAATTTCCAATCAACATTCATGAGCCCTTTTATTATCACACCACTTGCTGATTTCTTTTAATCGTACAACAATTACATCAAGGTTAAAGAGTATGTTGATCAGTAACCAACCTTTGGTCGCACGGGCTTGACAAAGTTAGGCCGCACAGGGAGGCCATAAACCTTGATTTGGGAAGTCTGGAGTCCAGCTTTCAATGCCCTCTTCGCAACCTCAGTTGTTGGGCAATAGCATCTCGTTACAAGCTTATGAAACCTGGAAATGAAAACATAAAATATCAAAGGTATGCTTGGAAAAGGAGGCTATGTTTCCTAATAGGAGCTCTGTGCAAAACTAACCATGTAGGATGGCAAGTACTTAAATCCGTGACAACTGTGGTAAAAACTATCTTCTTCAATAGACCCTTTCCCCTCAAGACACGAAGTGGTACATGCTGCATCAGCGGATGCACACTGATAATAATATCCGGCTGGTATTTCATCAGTCCTTTGGCAACCTCCCTACAAAACAAAACAGAATTAGAGGATATCAACAAGGCATACTGCCAAATTGCCATCTTTGAGCCATAATTTGACACGGTCATATTTGTGAAAAAAGAGAGAGGTTTGACGGAATATGATAAACTCATGAATAGTAGGACAAATTTGCTCATTTCTGTATCTGTAATCCTATCTGACGTTTTCCTCACAGGGTTTAAAAATCTGCCAGAACAGCATACAATCTCGTCCTCAAAAATGACATTTCCATCGAAATTTATGAGCTTATAGTGCATAAGATACATGATTAAAAAAGTTGTAAATTCCTGCATGCTATTCTAATCACTAAAACTTATGGTCAACAGCTACTGCAATATATAACCATTCGAAAATTGAAAGGCGTGTTATATGTTAATTTAATATATGGTGGTCAACTATTACATGAAGCAAAAGAATGTACAACTACCTTGGAAAACAGACTACAACAACAACAACAAAAACAGTCGAAATGATTATAAATTTACAAGCATTAACCTATAACAAAAACAAAGTCTTACCGAGCTATAAATGTAGAAGTTGCTGCAAAATTAGACTGATGCACCAGACGCGGAGAGGTTCCATAGTATGTCATTTTCCATAGCGGCCCGTGTTTCACCAAGAAATTATAGCTCCTGGGAAGTTGATTAAATGGCCAAGGCGTATGATCCGACCATAAGTCAGTAACAAACACCTGCGATATGCACTCTTAATTGAAAACATGATCAACAAATATGCACACTCACACATCCATTTTTGTTTCTCCCCCAAGTATTCTCGTTAATTAATCAAATTTTGAGGGAAAGAAGATAAAAGTTATACTTTTCGTTCTTATTCCCT
Source organism: Pyrus communis (assembly GCF_963583255.1). Classification (NCBI taxonomy): domain Eukaryota; kingdom Viridiplantae; phylum Streptophyta; class Magnoliopsida; order Rosales; family Rosaceae; genus Pyrus; species Pyrus communis. The sequence continues at coordinate 2,532,074 of NC_084803.1, forward strand.
ATGGTGTTATGCTATTACATTGCTTTTTTCATGTAATTCCCATTTCTCTCTACCTTAGTCAAACAACCAAATACAAGTTTCATAACAAAGTTGAAATTTTTAGCACAATTCAGAATAACTGACCTGATATTCGTCCCCAAACTCCTCATTAAACGCTGCCTTAATCGCCTCCGCAGAAGCGCGGTGGCCGCCGCCGGTGTCACTCATCAAAATCAACACTTTCTTGGGGCTCTCCGCCTCCACACCATTCAACGCAATCCCATTATCGTTAACGCCGCCGCCATCTTCTATCAACACATTGTTATTGTCCCCAACGCCGTTATCCGACCCATTTCCATTTCCGTCCCCAGACCCGACGCGAACAGAAGCGAACCCAATTGGGAATCTGTCACAGTGGAACCGAATAGCCCGATTAAACTCCGTCACAACCCTCCGAATGCCCGAACCGCCGCGACTGCTCAAACTTAGTGAAGCTGAAACACCGACCTTGGGATTCGTCCCGGCACCTGAAGCACCCCCAAAGGCGTCGAAATACAAGAAATTCGACAAAAACGAGGAGTGCCCATCTGAACCGGAGCTGCTGTGAGGCCCAGAGCTGAAGGCGAACCGACCCAATCGGGAAACGAGGTCATAGACCGGGCTGGGTTCCTGGGTTGCGACAGAAGAGTTATACATGGTGGGATTTCTGGGTTGGGGAGATTAAACCATGGCGGACGAGCAGCGAATTGGGTTTTGGGTAAAAAGGCTGGAAAATGAAACGCCAGAAGAGAACAAGGTGTGAAAGCTTCGAAGGGAGAGAGAGAGAGGGAAGGGGACGTGGGTGGGTTTTGGAGAGACAGTGAAGTTAGCGAAGTGGAAATCTTCGAGGGGGTTAGCGGCCACACACAGAGGATTTTGGTGCGTACAAGACTACAAGTGCATGTGCGCGCGCGAGTGATCGGAGGAGATTCTTGGTATATTAGGCACAAAATTGGTAAGAAGAGAGTGGGTTGTCTTTTAACTATATTGGGTTGGGTTGGTTAGCTTTATCCCAACTCAAGTTGGTCTATAATCTCTCTATATACTTTTGTAACTTACATGGAGAAAGATTCGAATTGGGTGTAAAGAGACGAGTTCATTGTTTTGACTAATTGGTTTAAGTTATATCTCTACGAAAGACCCTAACAAGGTGTATTGAACATTCTGCACCGCTTTTCAATCTTGAAGAATGCTATAATTAACTGTCAACACTCAAAATTTCTAATGACATATTTTTTTTTTTGTTCTGACAACTTTAACAAGTCACTTGTATCTCTGCCATTGTCTCGTGTTCTCTACGTCTAACAATCCCCACCTGGTAGGCCCAAAAAACATATCAAATAATTATTTTGCTATTGAAGTTTTGTAAATACACACTGCATTAATCGCCCCAAACGGCCAATTGACTCTAGCAAATACTCATGCAATTTGACCACAATGCATCAATGATCGTACTTGACGACTGATCTTAACACAACTTTATTCTTGTTAGGTCAACAACCCAAAAATGCATGTTGTCACCTTTCAAAAAATTTAATCATAAATGAGAATCTAGTTAAGGTTAGAACATAAGGAATGACCAAAAAAAAAAAAGTGTTGGCCTCGAGATTAGTCAATAGTCCCTCCACTAATTAGTCAATTATGTTTGTGTTATTTTGTAAATATTAGTTAAGGTGTGAAGGTCAGAACAAATCAATGAACACATTTGCCTACACCATATAAACTTTACATTAATGGTGTGAAATCGTACATGAAAGCTACGGGAGATTAAATTATGTGCGTATTTTGATTGAATTTTGCACATTTTCGTTTTTTTCTTGATAAACGATACCGTTAATACTTAATTTATTAATTGTTAAGAAAAGAAAGATTAATGAACATCAAACCCGTATCATGATACATAAACATAATAATTTTCTAACACTGCAATAAAAATGTCATCCGCACATCCTTCAACTTTTGTTAGAGCAAAAAGTAGAAAAAGCACAATCACCATGTGATTTTCGTTCTTATTAAATTTTGGTGTTTGTAAATTGTAAGCAGCCCATGTGATTTATATGCCATTTGACTCGAATGGACGGACCGTCCAGAACCACCGGTCTTGTGGAGTTCTGATTCACCGACCAACTTGTGTCCTTGCTGCTGAAATTGGGCTCGTGGTGACCAAAGTTTGGGCCGGAATTTATATAAAAAGATTTGGGTCGGAAGACAGTTATCAAAGGTAGGTAGGCCCATTCTTGTGAGAGAAAGCCCAAATCCGTAAGCCCTAAACCACCCCGAAATAGAATGACTTCATATTGGTCTGCAAATTACACGCGTCAAGTAAATTATAGTATCTTTAATTTTAGTGTTTTTCAGTTGACTGAGGGTAATCGAACTTAAGACACGTTGAGCTTGAAAAGTAACACAACCAACAAGTTACAAGGGCACCGGTTGAACTTGAGATATGTTCATCTATTTCATTTGAACTTAGGGCATATGAGATTACGCACACATGGCACGAGTTTTGTTATTGAACCATATGTGCAGATAATACGAAATATTTCTCTAACAAAATCCAAACAATGCAAATGTAGGCACAACCATATTGACTAGAGCAAATGTTATTCTTTCTACGTTCGAGTTTGAATCTTCATTCCCGTAATGTATATTTGATTAAAGTATCAAACATCTTTCATGTTGAGAAGAAAATAAAAAGATCCATGCACCCAAAATTGGTCATGACATCACATAATGCACTTTGACATATCAAAAGGCAACAAATTCTTTTCTCTCACATTGGCAATGATTTTATGGGGGCAAGGCAATGCCTTTTTCTGCAAGGGATTTAGAACTTTTCAATCACAAAAAAGTAGAAGCAGCTACTAGGCCAAGAAGTGCTTATTGCTTTTTGCAGAAAATGCTTTCATCTAATCACACTACTTCTCATCCATCCCACATGATCCAATCCACTAACAAATTTCAAAAGCTTTATTATATCAGAGAATATGTGCAAACCCTAACCACAGAGAATTCAACTCTCTCAATCATGGCTGCATTTTCCCCTCATGTGGCTTGGTTTGAGAATTGCTTGACTTTATGTGTCTTAAAGTAAAAGCTTTTCTATTATATGGAGAGATTAGTTAATTGGGTATTATCTTGAGGATATTTCATATCCGACGAATTTTTTATTAAGGTTTTATATAGTTGATAATTATTTTATTTTCAGTGTTTAATTTGTGACTAATTATCTTCATGATAATTTGAAATTTTGAGATTAATTAGATCCATACTCCTAGCACTTTAGAGCATCTCAAAAAGAGATGTAAAAATGTCAAAATCAACACTAATAGTAAAAAAGACAGCAACAATATTTTCTAACCGAAAAGTCAAATCTGATGTGGCATGACATACATTGACAGCCCTCACTTTTCTGCCAAAATTGACAGCAGCTTCAAATATTTTTTTAATTGATTATTAAATACATTTTATTATTGTTTTTTGTTTTAAACATTTATTATAATAGTTTTAGGTAATAAAAACATACCATGTGGAGAGCGAATTTTTAAAGATGTCAAAATGTGACATAGGCTGTCAAATTTAAATTTTATGTTTAAAATTTAGCATCTTCGTTGAAGATGCTCTTATGCACTTTAACTAAGAACAACATGCAATGCAACTCAGCCAAATTACAATAAATTATTAATTTCTTTATTAAGGATAACTAACTAAGGACAAATCACTCTGGATGATCCAAATTCCACAATATTATGCTTCCCCAAAATTCAAAGTGGTAACAATTTTGGTAAGAAATGACATAATTTTTAGAGAACTTTAACGAAAAGCTCTCGGTACTGTTCATTTTAACGAAAAACCACATTTTTACACTAAAAAATCAATCATGATACTATTCACTTTATCCTTATTTTGTCCTTATCGTTAACTCAAAATTTTCAAATTATTTTTATTAGTTTTTCTTTATTTTTACTGTGCTTTTTTTGCATAGGTTTCAAAACTTTGTTCATGGCAACTGTCCCCATATTATCATTTCGTAACCAGTTACTTAATTTATATTTTTCTAAGTAACCAATAGTAATGTGCCAACTTAATCCTTGCTTTTCCTTCTTTGCTGGACCATGAAGCTTTAACTTTTAGACATGAAGAAATAAGTGTGATATTGACAATCTCATATCTCCTCCATACGACACGCTTGACTCGCTACCCTCCTGTCGTTCTATTTTCAACCCCGTATTCCATCATGAATCTTATAGTTTTTCTCATTTTTTATTTTTTATTTTATTTTAATTTTACTATTATTATGAGAAGGGAGAGTTCAAAATTATTATATTAAATACGAAAGAGGAAAATTTCGAATTCGGAACGCATGGATAGAAATCTAACGCCCTATTTACTACGTTATTAACCAACATGCATATTTTTGTTTCTTTTACACTAATAACATGCTTACTTACTTAAAATGCATTTTAAATTGTTACAATTGTTTTTTGTACGTTTGTTAATATATATATATATGTATTTTTTTTTTATACAGTTATATTATTTACATTGAGCGAGTGAGACAATAAATTAGTTGTGAACTCACTAATCTCGAGATTTAAATCTAATATCTCTTACTTAAAAGTATTCTAATTTTTAACTTCTCTTGCATTAAATGACAATTACACAATAAACACAGTTCGTAATTTAATACTTGGTAAGTCATGAAGTAAATTGATTAGGAGATCTAGTAGTCGATGTTCTTTTATGTCCGTGACTTCAAGAATTTATATAGCTTTCCTCATTTTAAATAAGTAAACATGTCACGTATACGACTTCTATTAAGTAGTTCCATGAAGCTTAGTTATAGGGTGCGGAAGAAAATGTAGTGCCAATCATTTTAGACAGGCTTATGATGATTCATTGACTAATGAGCAAAAGAAACGACCTAATTTCAAAAAGAGAGGATAATGATTCATTGACCACTTGGTTTATGACTTGTGAGGGAGAATCAAATCGTCAACAACAAAGTTCATCTCTTGGAAAAATGCATGTGAAAGGAACGCAGAAGCGTCCGAAACCAATCCAATGGCAAAAGCGTACAAGAATTAAAGACTGGGAGAAGTGGAGAAATTGGCAGAAAGCAGTAAACAGACAGGGATGTGAAAATTCCCAATCATTTTAGACCTTGATTTCAGTGATGTACTTACTACTCAGACTCAAACAAAATTCAACGATTAAGAATACAAATTATACCACACTACATGTTCTTGTCCAATGCCGCGTCTAACTTTCCTTTGTGCGTAAGTTTGAATACCTTAGATATTTTTAATGTTCGTTTGGGAAGTACTTTTAAATAAATGAAAAAACATTTTGATTTTGAAATCAATCATTAGTAAAAATACAAGTTAATTCTGAAGAATTAAACACTTTTCTTTTGGGACCCAAAAATATTTTCTATAAAAATGGTTTCAATCAGCTACTTAATATTAGGGTCTAGTGGTATTACTATTTACTTGTAAGTGAAAGGTCTTAGGTTCTATTTTTGTCAAATGCGAATTTAAACCATATTATTGCTAACCCATTGTGAGGCTCAGCCTACTCTCCCATCCACTTAGCATAGATAATATAATTTGTTAAAAAAAAAAAACGTTTTCAATCATTTAAAAACACTTTCCAAACAAGCTCTTAAAAAATTGAGTGTTTAATATCGTTTTTATATAGTCATTTAGTACTACGATCTAATGATATTTATCTTCACTTGTAAGTGAAAGATTTTAGGTTCGATTCTCGCCAAAAGCAAATTTAAACCATATTATTGCTAGCACATTGTATGGGCAAACTCGCCTTCCATCCACTTATATAATATCGTTTTATATAAAAGAAAATAAATAATCTTTTTAACTATACAGAGTTAATTATTTTGTCTTTTTAGCATTTTTTTCAACTCAAAATTCATTTGCTTTTACCTTAATAAGACCAATTGTAGCAAAATTAAAGCAACCAGAAATAATGATTGGACGGGTGTGGCCTTAATCTGTCGACAAGTCCACCAAAGACTTGTTCGTGTGAACTGAAGAAACCATGCATTGATCGTTTTCGTACCGGAAACCTACCAGAAAAGCCTACTGCGGGAAAAGATAGCCGCCGTTGAGTATCCCATTCCCAGGCTTCGGACGGCCATGATTACTAAAGCTCGAAGTTTTGCTAAGATATGTGGCAATGATTCGGGCTGGATTTCGTTTTTCCAAACTATTAACAAAATAAAATGGGTCTGCATCATTAGAATTTCCTTACAGATTATTTGATCGACCAGTTTATAATATTTTTCATTGCACCGGTTTCGTAGTAGGTAACGATTGAAACAAAACAGAACGATAAAACATAAATTGCATGTTGCAAGCAAAATCTGATAGTTTATTATTTAGTGTTATAAATTTGTCAGATTTGTATGAATTTACTTTTTCTTATGATAACTATTGTAAGATGAGAAAATTGAATACTTTTTTTTTAATTATAAATATTGTAAGATGAGAAAATTGAATACAAAACTTCAACGAACGAAAATAAATCATCAACCACTCTTGGCAATTACCACACAAGTTTTCTATAAACAGTGGCAGCAATGAGTGACAAGAGAGTGGTCTTACACAGCACATTCGTATTCCATACTTGACATATTTTAAAAGTCTCGATTCAATGGCGGCTTAATTTGCTAAAATATTTGTTTATGGTAATAAAAGATGTGATCTAATAAATATCCTGCCGTAAATGAAATGCTAAGGGAAATAATATTCATTTTTATTTCCGGCTTATGTACATTTTTGTTTATTTTTAATATTTACACTAAAAATGCAAATGATATTTTACCACAATAGTGGAAATGAGTTGTTTCTTTGCATTTCGGAGTTGGTTTGAACCCTATTGATTTCTTAATCTAACAAATATTTACACTAAAAATAGAATTTTAAGACAAAAATTAATATTTTCTCAAAAAATAAAAAGAAGAACAAAAATTAATTTGTGTGTGAAAAAAAAATATATATGACAAACATAAATTATTTCCCAATAATGTATTAATAATTAATAACTCAGTCAAAAAACGTCGATATATATAATTCGCAGTTTCAGTTGATCAACTCAGTCATGACAGTCACAGCTTTTAAATCCAAAAATTCCATACAAACAGAAAAGTCTCACACACATATATAATTATATACTGGTATTACAGAAATCTAAAAAATCTATCAGAAAAAAGATAATACATTATATTTTGGTCGACAGAAATTTGATGTGTAATTTAAATTATTTAATATTTAGGAGGACCGCAGAGACTCGTGATTAGGATGACTGGGTGAACTCAGTGGAAACAGAGTCAGCAGATCGGGCGGCTCGGCCCCTCTGGGCGTACTGAGCGGCGAAGGGTGCAAATAAAAACCCTTCTCCGCAATTGCCTTGTCCTCCTCCGCCACCGCCGCGGGAGACGACGGCGACTCGGACCCTGAACTCGGGAATGAAAACGAGTCGAACCCGAGTGGTGTGATGGGACTCGGAATCGGCTGAGAGCCGTGTAGGGTGGCGAGGCTGAGCTTGATCTCCAGCTTTCTCATGGTATGTCTCCGCTCTTGGAGCTTGAACGGTGACCGGCGGGGGCTTGTTAGGTCACCGGGAGTGGTGGGTGCTTTAGGGTAGTGCCTTGCTGGGTGGGTGACCGGGAGCTTTTCCGAGTTGCCGGATAAGCCGGTGAGCTTCTGAACGAGGTCTCTGAAATTGTTTGTGTCTGCCTGAACGAAGGTTGTGGGTGACGATGTTGGTGAACAGAGGTTGCTGTTGCCTTGTAGTGAGTGATGATGTCTTTCCATTTTTAGAGTGAGAGAGAGAGAGAGAGAGAGCGAGAGAGAGAGAGAGATTTACTAAACTAAAGTTATGTAATTCATGGTTTATGCTTTTGTTGGGAGTTTGGGAGAGAGGGAACGTATGTGTGATATGAATGACGAATGAGAGACTGGTGTTGAAAAGAGCGTGATCTTTTATAATGGTGACTTTGGGTGAATGTTGTTATGGAGAAATTTTTCATTCTAACCTGAACACGGATGATACATTACGTGTTTTTATATAAGTGGTGAAAAATTTTATTTTGTAATTTAAATTTTTTGATACACATATCTCACTATTTGTATAATGACACATGGTGTATCATCCCGTGTTCCGATCACATTGAAAAATCTCTTGTTGTTATGGGCATATATACGTATTTTAAAAATGTAAAATGATTTCTGCACGCTTGTTTTCTTACGCCGTTTTGTTTTATTTTTGTTATTAATCCTCTTTGACATTCAGTTTAAATATCAAAAATAAAAATTGAGTGTTCAAAACGAAAAAAATGTGTACATAACTCATTTCATGAAAAAAATGGTTAAAAACTATAAATTTTATTATTTATATCATCTTAATTAACAGTAATTTACTTATGTTAGAAAGATAACAAATCAAGTCATCATCTATAGAAGAACTTGCATGCAACGTGTTTTTAATTAGTCATCTAATTCTTACTTATCTAAAACATAATTTGTTGCGTGAGAAAGAATCAAGAGGCTTTCTAGAAAGGAAAAAAAAAAAAAGACTCGAGCTTCTTGCAAAAATGATACAGGATTCACTGGATGAGTACGTCTTGGGTGTGGTGTAAATTTAGGTTACTAATTAATTAACTAAATAATGGGCTTTGCCTGAATTTCCTTTATGTTCAGACCGCTGGTTTGGAATATTCAATCAAACACACACAGGAAAGATAAAGGAAATAAATTATAAAAGGGGGGAGGAAAATAGACACGGTAGATTTAGACTTACACATCAAACCTTATCTCTTGCTAGGATTTTGTTTCAAAGTCTCGAGAATTATTCACCACCGTTTGCACCCTAAAAATATATCATATAGCTTTACAATGATTGCCTCGTTCGATAATACTTTTAAATAACCGAAAATGCTTTTTAAAGTGTTTTGAGTTCCAAAAATATTTGAAGTGTTTTTTGCAAGAAGCATCAATTATGTGTTAAGAAATAACTTTAAGTGTTTTTTCCAAGATTTAGTTGTAATTTTACTAAAAATTGGTTCAAAATCAATCTCATCAATAACGTTCAATTATTTTAAAAGTACTTTTAATGGAGATCGGAGTCTTTGCAATTTCAATTGGTGGGAAGATATATATAACATTTGAGGACTTTAGCATCTATGTCACTCCCCGCACATAAACAATTTCTTGGTACTTCTCCATCTTATTTTTCATTTGTCAATAAGAGAGAGATTCAAATACCTCTAGTTATAAATTAAGCATTTCATCCCACACTCACATTGGGGTTAGGCGAGTTTACAGGATGTGTCCACTTGAATTCAACTCTTTTTACATGTTAAAATAAATTAGAATATCGCCTTATTCATGCCTTATTCATAACAAATATCTTATTCTCGTTAATAAACAGCGAAGCTTTGTTATTCGTTTATCATTCTTTACATAAAAGTGAGTGAGTGCATGGAGCCATGTCTATAATCTTACGAGTGACAGATGCATATATACTTAATGACACTCTAAAGTCCAAATATATGTTCTTCTAGCTAATTGCCTCCTTTGTTTAATTAAATGTGGTACAAATTATTGTTTTTTTTATTAATATTGTACCTAGACACTCACCCTCCCAACTCGTTCTTCCCCTTTTTGTGACATCTCTTTTTTGTGCGCAGTGATGGATATGCTTCAATCCATTAGACGCAATTTGTGTCGTTTAAAATTTTAAAATAAGCCGCCGGCAGACACAATTAGTAAGCTTTGATTCTAATTTCTAAATTGTATTGAGCATTTTATTTGATTAGACAAAAAGGCACACGAACCGTATTCTGTCTCAACGTACGCATGAATGGTTTAGTAAAAACTGTTGGAAAAATTAGGGTCTACTTGCTATATTAAATCACATATAAAATCAAGAAATAATTCATGCGATTATATATCACAATAATGCATGCACATGAGTAACCCATGTTAAATGTGTTATAATTTCTGATCTCAATAAATCATTCACTCACTTGTCTTCGGCCTTACAGGAAGGATCTTATATATCTACTACAAAAAGGACAGTTAGATGTTTTATATACATCTTACACACACACACACACAATAAACTAAAAACAGGCGTGCTTGCTGCCCATGCTGTCAAGGAATATTGCAGCCAGTGCAGTATTCCTTCTGTCCAGGTTACTGCCCTCCCTGCTGTCCATGAGTCAGCAATCACATGTCCACTATAGTTGTAATGATGGCAGGCACTTTAGAGTTTAAACATGAGCTGGATGACTTGGTCTAACAGCCCCCCGCAAGCTGACAGGCCGAGAAACAACTGGAAGCTTGGACACCAAAAGCTTGAAACGCGAGGAGGACAGTCCCTTTGTAAACAGATCAGCGAGTTGATCTTGAGAACAAATAAAATGTATCAGAAGCTGCTTTCGAACCACCTTCTCACGGACATAGTGATAATCGACCTCTAAGTGTTTTGTCCGTGAATGAAATACTGGATTGGAAGCTAAGGCTATGGAAGAGACATTATCGCACCATATGTGGGGAAGAAGAAGATGCAGATGAAGGTCTTTGAATAATGACCTGAACCAAGATAGCTCAGCAGCCGTGTAGGCTAGTTGCCTATATTCAGCTTCTGTACTTGACCGAGAGACAGTCTTCTGTTTCTTTGAGCTCCAAGACACCAGATTGGACCCCAAATAAATACAAAAACCTCCTGTAGAGTGACGGGTATCAGGATTGCCCGCATAGTCGGCATCAGAAAAAGCATGCAGTTGCATATCTCCAGGTTTATAGACAAGACCATGATCATACGTGGCCTTTAAATATCGCAGGATACGTTTCACTGCCATCCAATGAGTGTCCTTGGGGGAGTGCATAAATTGGCACACCTGGTTAACAGCATATGAGAGATCCGGTCTCGTGATTGTTAAATATTGCAACGCACCAACGACACTACGATATTGCTCAGGATGTTTGTAGGGTTCACCAACATAAGCACTCAATTTTTGGCCTGTAGAAACTGGAGTGGAAATTGGCTTGGCATCTTTAAACTTCGTTCGCTCAAGCAAGTCCAGAGCATACTTGGATTGAGTCAAATGCAGGTTGTGACCAACGTAAGTGGCTTCAACGCCCAAGAAATAACTAAGGGGACCCAAGTCTTTCATGGAAAACAAGGTGCTAAGCTTCGTGATCAACCATGCCATTTGAGTAGTGTTGTTTCCTGTGAGCAATATGTCATCCACATAAATAAGCAAAATCAAATAAACTCCTCTTTGATTAAAAACAAACAAGGAGTAGTCACACATGGATTCTTGGAACCCTAACTGAAGGAGAAACTCAGAAAATCGTTGAAACCAGGCCCTAGGCGCCTGTTTTAAACCATATAAACTACGTTGTAGTTTACAAACATAGTTAGGATACTGGTTATCAACAAAACCTGGTGGTTGCTTCATGTACACATCCTCATTCAAATACCCATGCAAAAATGCATTCTGAACGTCCAATTGTCAAACGTGCCACCTCCGTGAAACTGCCAGACTCAACACAAGTCTAATGGTACTATGCTTGACAACTGGACTAAAGGTCTCCGTATAGTCGATCCCGGATTGTTGATGAAAGCCATTAGCCACAAGCCTAGCCTTATGGCGCTCAATCGAGCCATCTGCACGTCGTTTAATCTTGAAAACCCACTTGTTTGGCAATAAGTTCATGGCACGATGGTAAGGCATAAGAGTCCACGTACCACAGCGCTGCAAGGCACTGAATTCTTGAGCCATTGCATTCCTCCATTCTTTATGCTTTATGGCCTGACTAAAACATGTTGGTTCTGCCACCAGAGTGTCAGTATTAACATACAAAGCATATTTCGGGTTTGGCTTTTGTATCCCAGCTTTAGACCGAGTGGTCATAGGATGGATGAGAGGGGGGTCAGGAATCAGCACGGGGTCACAGGGTTGTAACGGAGTTGGGTTCACAGGGACAGCATCAACTATTTCTTGCTCATCTTGGTTTGGGAGAGGTTCACGAGAACTGGTAATGGGGGCAAGATTGGGAGTAGGAGCAGGTGGTTCATTTAGTGGTGGAGTATCTGGGAACCTAGTTGTAGTGGCGGGTTGGACATTGGGTGGGGCTAGACTGTGGTTAGTTGGTGTACCAGGGAGAGGATCTGAAAAATGAAAGAGAAGCTCAGAGGGTGGAGAGATACCTTTTGTGCAGACGTTTTCCTTGAGAGATGTAAGTTCCTGGAAGGGAAAGGAATCCTCATCGAATAATACATGGCGAGACAAATACACTCGTCTCGTGGATAAATCCAAACACTTGTATCCTTGGTGATTCAACGAATATCCTAAGAAAACACAAGACTTAGACTTGGGTTGAAGTTTGTGTTTGGCATAGGGTGTCAACCAAGGAAAACATTTACACCCAAAGACTTTAAAGGATACATAAATCGGTTTTCGATGAAATAGCTTTTCATATGGAGATTTGTTTGACAAAACCTTAGTTGGTAACCTATTAATTAGATATGTGGCTGTCAAACAGGCATCAAACCAATATTTGTCAGGGATGTGGGCATGAGAAAGCATGACAACACTAGTTTCGACTATGTGGCGATGTTTTCGTTCCGCCATTCCATTTTGCTCAGGATGTTTAGGGCATGAAAACCGTTGGGAAATACCTTGAGTCGCAAGAAACTGTTTAAAGGCTTGACTCTTATACTCACCACCTTCATCACATTGAAGGGTTTTAATGAATGTGTTAAACATTTTTTCAACATGCGCCTTAAATGTGACAAAAATGCCAAATACTTCAGATTTGTGTTTCATGGGAAAAATCCAAGAATAGCGAGAAAAATCATCGACAAACAAAACATAATAACGAAAACCTTCAATTGATATAACTGGTGAACACCACACATCGGAATGCAAAAGTTCCAAAGGAGAGTGAGACACAGACTCGGACTTGCTAAAGGGAAGTTTGGTACTCTTGCCCAAAGGACAAGAATCACAAAACAGTACATCGGCAGTGCCATGACTTGGTACTTGATTATTTGAAATTAAAAGCTTAATAATTGAAGACGCAGGATGACCAAGACGAGAATGCCATTTTTTGGCTGAGACTCTAACACCTAAGAATGTTGACAGAGGATACTGGGGTAATCCACCGCCACCTGGAAATGGGTATAACCCATTCTCACATCTCCCTTGGAAAAGCGTCTTCTGGGTCTTGAGGTCCTTGACAAGGAAAAAATGAGGAAATATTAGTAGGTAGCAATGGTTATCAAGAGTGAATTTATGGGCAGAAATAAGGCTAGTGGAGGCGGATGGACAATGAAGGATATTGTTTAGTTCAAATGAGCAAGCCTTAGTACTGATTTTATTTGAACCATAATGTTTAATGGAAAGGCCAATATCATTACCTACACCACCGATATTCTCATTACCATTGTACTCCTTTGGATTTACCAGATTTTGAATATCAGGAGTGACATGGGCATTAGCTCCTGTGTCCAGTAACCAGGTGCCATTTTGTTGTCGATTCAAAGTAATGGGTGAAGAGGCCATAGCAGTAAGACGTTTGGTTGGAATACGTCCTTCATAAGCACCATTCATGCGCTGATAACAATCTAAAGCAGGATGGCCAGGCTTACCACAAATTTGACAAGTGATTCGCTCTCCACTTGTATTGAAGCGTTCCCCATTAATGGCAGGATTACGCTGATTAGTGTTGCGAGGAAAGAAACCTCGCTGGTTGATAGGCGAAGCACCACCTCGATTGGACGGAAAACCACCACGTCCATTTCTACGAGAACGTCCACCACGTCCTCTTGCAGCTACAAAAGCATTGACTGGAGTAGCTTCCACCATAGGTACAGTTTGTTCCATCATGCGCCTCTCCGTGGTCAAAAGGAGGGCTTCAAGGGTTGGATACGTGATCGGAGTATCACGTGCCTGAGCTGCATTGACAGTCATCTCGAATGCAGGTCCAAGGTTATTAAGAATAATTTGAACCAGTTCATTATCACTTACTGGTTGTCCGGCGAGGGCAAGATTATCGGAAATAGCATTGACACGATCCAAGTAATCAGCTACTGAGAGATCGCCTTTTTTGGTCAGGAGCAATTCATTGCGCAGAAAGAGAATGCGATTCTGAGAAGTGGATGCGTAACGCTGCTCAAGAGCCTCCCATGACGCACGAGATGTGCGTTTGCTGGCAACAGTTGCTAGAACGGAAGCAGTCAGCGAGCCATTGATCCAACTCAGAACCATTTGATCGCGTTGCACCCATGTAACATACTCCGGATTGACAGCAGTATTTCCAGCCAAGTGTTTCGGAGGACAGTCCAGAGAGCCGTCGACGTAACCCATCAGGTCACGACTCTTCAGTATTGGCAAAATCTGCGCCAACCATAGAGGATAGTTGGCACGATCAAGCTTAATATTCACTATGGTAGTCATGGAAGAGGAGAAGGGATTGACGGATGAAGTTGCAGGAGGGGGAAAAATAGGGTTGACATTATTAGTTTCAGCCATGGAAACAGTGATGCGGAAGAAAAAAAAAACAAGGATCTTTTGTCGTTAGACAGAAAGGCTCAGTATACCATGTTATAATTTCTGATCTCAATAAATCATTCACTCACTTGTCTTCGGCCTTACAGGAAGGATCTTATATATCTACTACAAAAAGGACAGTTAGATGTTTTATATACATCTTACACACACACACACACAATAAACTAAAAACAGGCGTGCTTGCTGCCCATGCTGTCAAGGAATATTGCAGCCAGTGCAGTATTCCTTCTGTCCAGGTTACTACCCTCCCTGCTGTCCATGAGTCAGCAATCACATGTCCACTATAGTTGTAATGATGGCAGGCACTTTAGAGTTTAAACATGAGCTGGATGACTTGGTCTAACATTCATCCAGCTCATGTTTAAACTCTAAAGTGCCTGCCATCATTACAACTATAGTGGACATGTGATTGCTGACTCATAGACAGCAGGGAGGGCAGTAACCTGGACATAAGGAATACTGCACTGGCTGCAATATTCCTTGACAGCATGGGCAGCAAGCACATGTCCACTATAGTTGTAATGATGGCAGGCACTTTAGAGTTTAAACATGAGCTGGATGACTTGGTCTAACAAAATGAACATGACATAATGGATTAGAAAAACCTAGAAAATACGGTCGAGGCAAGTGTTGGACACTTTGTCATTAAGACAAGTTTACGTCCCACTACGGTGCTCATGGTTGATCAGCGCATGTCTTCCAAGATACAACGACCACGTCCTTGTAATAGTAGCACTCAAAATCATAAGGCTCCATGAACCATGATTGTGTTAAAAACTCTTTCATATGGACTTAATGAGACTCTCTAATATTTCATGCACTATAGGTATGATTATGAAAAACAATGAAAAGTTCTCTTAGTGATTATAGGGGCTTCCCTATTTATAGAACGTGAGACATCTCTTTGAAAGTATGTGACTATTCATGAATAGTCAAAAGTTGCAACACTTCATTTAAGTAGACATATCTTTCTACCAAAAGGCTCAACTTCTAATTTCCATTCAATTAATAAATTTAATATAATACTATTATTATTAAATTTTCCAATAAAAACTATATTTTTTGTGACATCCCACATCGCCCAGGGATGTGATCCTTATATGTATATTCTCATCCCTACCTACCACGAGGCATTTTGGGAGCTCACTGGCTTTCAGGTTCCATGGGAACTCCGAAGTTAAGCGAGTAGCGAGCGAGAGCATTCCCAGGATGGGTGACCCATCAGGAAGTTCTCCTGTGAGTTCCCAGAAACAAAACCGTGAGGGTGTGCTGGGAGCCCAAAGAGGACAATATCGTGCTACGGTGGTGGAGCGGGGCCGGGAAGTGATCCGCCTTGGGCCGGGATGTGACATTTTTAGTGTTGAATTTTCGTACTCTTATGCAGTAAAGTTGACCTTGTGAAATTCGATATAATTAGCATAAAAGAGTTTTGCTATTAATGATTTGGCTCGTTTGAGTTTATCATGCAATTTGGGTCTTGTCTTTTTTGAGCAAGTTCCTTCTTGTTGTAGATATAACTAGAATCTCGTGCCTCGTGATATTCTAATGTAATCTTTTTTTTTTTTTTTTTTGGGCTTGATACCTTGTTGTCAACCAGAAAAACAAATATTTAAGTATAATAACCATTAGAAAGGAAAAGTTTGGGATTAATAATGAAACTATAGACATAATATTTGAAAAAATAAAGAACAAGTTAGAGCATATCCGAAAAAGATTTCAAATGTGCCAAGTAGACATTCACCGGTTAAAAAAAGCAACAAAACATTCTCCAACCAATGCTTCATTTCTCACGTGGAATAGCCTCTTGGCTCTTGCTGCCTAATTTGACGTTGCTGTTAAATTAAGCTTTTGAGTTTTAATAGATGAGCTCTCATTCAATATTAAAATTAGGTTTTGCTGTAAGAATATGAGTGGCTATCAGTTTTCAATATAACGTCCACATAAACCATCAAATTTAAATGTTATATTTAAAATTTAAGATCTCCTTTGCAATGCTCTTAGTAAGCTAAGTTTATGACAAATTTAAATGTTGTATTAAGGAAATACAAAGTCTGGCGCTAGAAAACGTAAATTTGATTCCGACCCATTCCAAAGCCGCTTGCAAAGTCCACAGACCAATTCAAAAAAGTGGGCTATCCTTGTTTTCCATCTCAAATATGACGGAAGGTTTTGGTCAGTTTGGGCCACAAGAAAACCATTAAAAAAAACCGCCACGCAAACCAAGAAAAAAAAGAAGCAAAATACTCTCTCTCTCTCTCTCTCTCTCTCTCTCTAGATTCCAGACTTGAAAAAGACGAGGAGGAAAATGGCGAGCTGTGTGTGCTGCAGGCCGTCGATTGTGGCCAGACCCATTCAAAACGACGGCTTTCCAACGTCGTTGGGAGCTCTAAATTGCGTTGGGGTTGTCGTACCTTACGGTACAAGCACGAGGTCCTTCAGAAGGGTTTGCGGCGTGCGAGCTTCCGCTGTGGACTCGTATGAAAGTTCATCGAATTTCGCTAATCGCATGGAAAAAGCTTGGTTAATCTCTAAGGTAATTCTTATCAACTGAGTTAATCTCTGAGGTAATTCGTATTAAATGACTCTGTCTTCCGTAAATTGGGTCTGGTTTTATTTAGAAATGATGTTTAATGAGATTGAATTCGATAATTAGGTCTGACCAAAACCCTAATGGAGTGAAAATTTCAGATTGAATCTTGATGAAACGTACCTTATGCATTTTTCCGTTTGTTTTGTCATTCGATTCTCATTTGATTTATTCAATCCAACGACTAGGAAAAAAGAGGGAGAAAAGGCGAGTGCGGCAATCATTTCAGATGAAATTTAGCTGTGCTTGGTGTAATAGAAGGATAGAACATGGATATAATTTGGTTTAGTTTAGGTGCTACGAGAACTCCATTCAAAATCACCCACACAAATCTATTGGTTGTTGTCTAAATCCTCCATGTTTTTGGTACTTGCAGCAACCGAGGCCTATTGCTTGTTCTTCTTGCAACTCGAATGGACATACTGAGTGCAAATGGTGTGCCGGTACAGGCTTCTTTATTCTCGGCGATAACATGCTTTGCCAAGTCTCTCCAAAAAGTACAACTTGCGTTATTTGTACTGGAAAGGTAAGTCATCTCGCCACAGTCAGTGATTCTTACTACCGTCTTCAATTTCCGATATGCATTTGGATTTTCTGCTATAAATAGTACATGACAAAAACCCGTCTCATGTTTCTCCAGGGTTCAATTCGTTGTTCCGACTGTAAAGGAACGGGCTTTCGTGCCAAGTGGTTAGGACAGCCACCTATTTCCAAGTAGCCGCCTACTGTCGGTAAGCTTCAACCGTCGGAGCTACTACACAAATTGTAGTAACATCTTAATCATGTAGTAACAGTTCTTCGTTTCTCAAGTTTTGATAGTTGCTTATTCTTTAAATTGTGTAGTTAAATCAACCCACAGAACATCACCCTTAACCAGTTCGCCTCATTCATCTTAGTTTTTGGAATGTAAAACTATCGTTGCCTCGGCTGGTTCTGTTATCAAATTGATTTATTGTTAGAAATATTGATACGAAGTTTTGCACGCCATCGTTGATTCTGTGTACAATACTGATTTACTGTTGCAGTATCGGGTATCCAATACAATGCATATTCATATTCAAACCGAACGTATTCAGATATACACATGAACATCACTGAACAAGACCAGTTGCCTTAGACTATAGCCGAAAAGAGCAACTGATTGATATCCTCCGAATCCGAATCGCGATTCTCATCCTCTGCACAAACAAAGCTTTGTCAAGATACTTTAAAAAACTCCATATAAACCTACTGCTGAGTTTACATTCTAAACCGTAAACCATGGAGTCACCATCAACGAAGGGCATTCCTTCTCGAGTTTTTGCATCTCTTAAAAAATAATGTTTCGTCGCAATAGCAAGCCCGAGCATGACATGCTCTTCAACCAAAAGAAGGAAATAAAATCGAAACAAAGCCTAAAACTGGCCAATAACTACCAACATAATTGACAAATCCATAGTTCACGAAAAAGTTGAACAGCAACACAAGACATGGAGAATTTCCTTCTGTTCCTTATTCTATAGAAACAAATAGGACCAATTTTGATACCCCTTCCCTAATTTACCGACGAAGTACTAATATCTACACCCAGCAGTTTTTTTCTTTAGTACATCAATATTTTTACACTAAGGGAATAGGAAGTTCGGCCAAGCCACACAATGGGTAGCCTAATTTGGTATCGAATTTGTCATCCATGAGATTCGAACCTAAGATCTCTCACTTTCAAATGAAGAAGAATATCATCAGACCGTAGTACTGAGCGACAACGGTAATTACAGTGTTAACGGTAAGAGTTTACCTGTTTTTGATCTGACTTGAGCCGTCCACTCATCAATGACCTGCATAAAAGATCAATGTGGTGATAAGCTTATGTTCTAAATAAGACCGAAAAATGTAAGAAAGGTGAAGTGGCTGAGAATGTGGCAAGGCATAATTCTGTTACCCGCCACGGGATATCTGTGGACGGGCATTTCTTTAGAAACATTGCCTAGCAATAGTGTTTAATCTTGGTTGCTTGCTGGAAAATGGTGCAAATACTCGAACACCATCTGGAAAACTAGACAACCGTTCACATAGGTACCGCTAACAACAACAAACAACACAAATACTAAAAATTCGATTACCAGCATTCATTTCGTCGAAATCAAATCAAGCATTCACCAGCATTTCGGCATATTAACGCAACCGATGCATAAAATTTGGATTCACTCTGACTACCATTCTATCAATCGGCTGGCTCCAACATTTACACACATGGTAATGAAAATGAAATGTATACAAAAGAAACTAACCTGATTGAAGTTAGCAAAAGCAGAATCATCCGAATCAGCGTCGGCGAAAACTCCCATCGACGTCTCCATCCGCTGCAACTGATTTCTGTTCCCAACCAGAGTCGTCCTCGCCTTATCAATCAAATCCTTCAAAACCCAAAACCCAAAAATCAAAATCGAAAACTAAAAATTTCCCAATTTCAGCCGAATTTTTTTGAAAATGACCTGTTTGGCAGAGAGAAGTTGGCGGCAGTGATCTTCCAAGGTCGACAATTCTTCTTGAATCTTCTTTATCCTCGAAACCAGCTTCATCGGGTTGGCATTGTCCGGGTAGATTTGCTGGAACTCCCTCTCGAGCCGGTGATGAACCACCGTCAGATCGTGGTTCGCTTTCGTCAGCAGCTTCACCAAGCCGTCCGTCGCTTCGTGGTGTTCGCCTACGTGTCCCATCTCCTCAGAGCTTCACTTTCTCTCTCCCAGGGTTTTCTGCTCGCTCTGTAATAATGGGCGGTTTTGAATTTTGCTTTTGCAGAAATGGGCCGAATTTCAGGCCCATTTATAATAACTGTACATTAGAGGCCCAATTGCTTCCAGGATGATGGCCGACACGGGTGGGTTACCTTGAAGCAATCTCTTGATCATCTAAACTAAAGTCTGATTTTAGCAAAACCCGCGTAGAACTTTCGGAAACGTAGATGCTATTTGCTTTCCTAGAATGACCGTTAACCTTTAAGGACAAATATTACTATAAGTGCTTTGACCACCTTTTATCGGTTCATTCAAAAAGCTTTACATGTGTTTCTTGAAGAGGCACATGCTTCTCCAAGAAGAACTTCCAAAGTATTTTTCACATCAAAGTGCTTTTCATCTAAAACTGATTTTAGCATTTCTACATATGCGGTCAAAAAAACAACTTGTTATTATCTGAAAACACTCTTAACCACAAGTGTTTGGTATTACTTGTAAAAAACCAAACAAGGTACCTCAAGCCATTTGACACTTGAACTTGATGCGGTTGGGCTTGGACTTCATTCAAACAAGAGTAAAAAGGACCAAGATTGTCTCGCCTCTTACTTTTCATCCCTTCCATCCCCTCCTATTTTTTCAGTTATTGATTTTATGACAAGTTAATTTAATGCTCTAGATTCTGTCACCTCACCAACAGCTCCAAAGCATCTTTAAAGCCCAATTTTCCAAACTTTTTCTGTTGCCTTTCCCGCCCCCTCCTAACTGCTTTTAAGATGCCTTTGTTTCTGATAAGCATTTTACATTGCTCTGTTTTATATCATGTTTTGATGTTAAGACAAAAGTAAGAGAGCCTTGGTTGGAAAATGAGATTTCATGCCAATACATGCTTACATTACAAGCACAACTTTTCTGCAAATTCAAAATTAATAAGCACAGAATATGTAGATTCAAAATTACACACAAAAAATTTGTTTTGCAGAAACCAACAGGATCCACAACTATCTAACTCAATAACTTTGCCTACAACCTCTTGTACTTTACAATAGAAGCAAAATTTTCAATCAAGCCTTTGGTAATGCAGCGTGAAGAATGTCCAAGATAACTATAAGTTGCCTTTCTGCAATCTCTATGTATGGCATAGCTACTTCTGCAATAATAATAAGTTGGTTTCCTCTCTTCATCTCCAGTGCTCACCACTTCCATTCAAATTCAAAGCCTACAATAATAATTTTTTAAGGATACAAATGAAATTATACCATGAACATAACAAAAGCAACACAAATATATGAAATATATCGAAAAGCTTTACTTGACTACGCGTGGTATTAGATGCTTGAAAATCTTACTGTGCAAGGGAATAACCTGTGGAATTTGTTCGATGTAACGATCCGTTATTTTTAAAGATCGGATCAAAATTCAACGGTCACATGCTCATCTAAGTCTAAACAACCAAAAAGATTCCCACCTTTTTTCTTGAAGAAACAGAAACAGACCCCCCTCCACTTTCTGCTTCCTTCTTCTCCAAGAAACACCAGCTAAACTGTGGCAGACGCTTTAAACCTCCACCTTCAAAACCCTCTCTCCCTCTCTCTCTCTCTCTCACTCTCTCTACCTTACTCTCAGTAATCACAGTGTAAGTTTTCTCTCTCTAAAATCACACTATGGGAGAAAAAGCTATGGAAGTCCACTCCTCGGCGACCGCTCCAAGACCTTCAGTGACGATTGGCTCGTCGCTAATTCCGATGATCAACAAGCTCCAGGACATTCTCGCGCCGGTGGGCAGCGATATGCCGCAGATTTCGCTGCCTCAAGTGGCGGTCGTGGGAAGCCAGAGCAGCGGGAAATCGAGCGTCCTCGAAGCCCTCGTTGGCCGCGACTTCCTCCCCCGCGGCCGCGACATCTGCACTCGGCGGCCGCTCGTGCTGATGCTCGAGAATCGCGCGGCGATGCCCGGTGATGAACACACAGAATGGGGCGAGTTCCGCCACTTGCCCAGTAAACACTTCTACGACTTCTCCGCAATCCGCCGCGAAATTCAGGTACGGATTGAGCTTCTTCTTCATCAATGCTGCTTCTAGTTTACTGGTTTGTGATAAATTAACCATTGTTTTGTCAGCGCAGGCGGAGACGGATAGGGAGGCCGGATTGAACAAAGGGGTTTCGGATAAGCAAATCCGGCTGAAGATTACCTCTCCGAATGTGCTTAATATGACTCTGGTTGATTTGCCTGGAATCACGAAAGTTCCGGTGGGAGATCAACCAAGAGACATAGAAGGAATGGTTAGGAAGATGATTATGCACTATATTATCCAGCAAAACTGTATTATATTGGCGGTTAGTCCTGCGAATTCGGATTTGGCAAACTCCGATGCGCTACAGATGGCTAGAGAAGCCGACCCGACTGGTACCTGCACATTTTACTTATGAATTCGACTTTTACATCGAATACATAGTGTACTGACGCAAATGTATTAACAGGTTTTCGAACAATCGGTGTGATCACCAAGGTTTGTGATCTCCTCTTAGACTCCGGTTTATTAGATGCCTCAGTTGTTGTATAATATGACAATGTTGTTCTATCTGTAGCTTGATATAATGGACAGGGGCACCGATGCTTGTGACTTTTTGCTTGGGAAAACTATTCCGCTGCAGCTCGGTTATGTTGGTGTTGTGAATCGTAGCCAGGAGGTATGAATTGTTCAAATAGCTTCTTTGTAGCATCCATTTGTTTTGTTTAGTACATTGCTAAGTTTTACTCTTACAAAAGAAAATGTGGGTGCAAGGTTCAGGCTCTATTACTGAAGTGTTATTCTTGTGACACAGGACATCAATAAAAACCGTGGGATTGCTGCTGCCCTTGCTTACGAGGAGAAATTCTTCAATAGGCACCCTGTACTGTTTGCTTTCTTTGTATTTAGAGAAAAATGATAATTGTTTGTCTTGGCACTTAACATCTTTATTACATGTTAAAGGTATATAGTAATCTCTTGGATCATTGCGGCATGCCCCAGTTAGCAAGGAAGTTGAATCAGGTTGGTATGAACCAAAGGCATAACAAAGTTATACTGAAGGGAAATGAAATTCTTAGGTGGTTATGTATCATTTTTTATTTTATATTATTGCGTACTGTATTTGTTTTTGCACTGTTGTCATGGTCGATTTCTGTGTTAGATTCTGGAGCAGCATATCAGAAGGGTTCTCCCCGATTTGAAGGCTCGGTTGAATTCTCAAATGGTTTCTGTTTCGAAAGAATTGCAAGCATATGGGCTACCTTTAGGAACTAAAGTGAGTTGCAAAACAACTTATGAGCTGCTGGTATTTTCTACTGCATTTAATGCATGCAGAGAGTTAGAAAACAACTGTTCCCTACATATAGTTGAATTGTTGCATTCACATCCAAACACTATGTCCAAGTCCAGTGCGCATTTGCGTCATCATTTTTTCTTAATCACATTGGCAGGACCCTTGTCCTCTTCTTTTTTATTTATATTCATGACCAGTCTATAAAGATATTTTGCTAGATAGTGTTGACTGTGCACCATGATGGAAGACTTGTACTTTTGATCGTAGTAAGTAATTGGGATTTTGTTGTTATTGGTTTGAAAACTTGAAATTGCTGCTGCACATAGCAAAGTGCAAAGACAGATGCATTCACATTCAAAAACTTACCCCTCTTACTTTCTCTTGTTATTGGAATAGATTATATACTCTTCACTTTTTAGTTGTTTCTAACCATTTTTTGTCACTTGTCCTGAACCAGATGGATCAGGGAATGATTCTGTTGAACATTTTGACAAAATATTGTGAAGGTGAGATTTCGATGTGTGTTATTTGTTAAATGTCAATCTTTTACTTGCCTGCATGACTTGGAATCATGTATGATATTCCTCAAAGGACCACTTAATTTGTCTTTCTTAGATTTGTTAGTGCTTTTTTTTTTTTCCCAAGAATTGGATTTGTATTTGTCATAGAGAGAGAGAGTACCGTATTACATTAGCCAACTTCTCAAGGAGTATTTACTAGTGAAAGCTATCAGGCGTTTCTGTGACTGGTTATGAAGCGTGTGATAGTGAAAGAAATTCCTGCAATGGGGTTAGGGTGCAGTAGAGCTGGAAGGAAATCCACCCAATCCAATTTGCACGAGTGAGAAATACTGTCAAGTTGATTTCTCTAATATTTTTTTTTTCTCTCAGAATAAGTTAATATTACCGCTTACCTTATCATATGAACTTTACTGACCTGAGAAACTATGCGTTTGTGGAAAATAACAATGATGTCAAATGGACTTAACCATGTGGCTCGACTGAAATTAATGTAAAAGGAAAGCCTTTCTCTAAAGTCTTGTAGTTTTCTTTAATTTTTGTAATCATGGTTTTTATGATTCTAAGCAACTTGTTTTTAGGACATTTATACTAATAGAGCATGCTGTTCAAGTACTATCTTGTTTGTTGTTATTTTCATCTTAGCTGTTTTCACTGATGCTGTTAATGTTCCTTCTCTCTCTCTCTCTCTCTCTCTCTCTCTCTCTCTCTCTCTCTCTCACTAATGGACAGCTTTTGCTGCCATGGTGGAGGGAAAAAGTCAGGAGATGTCAACAAAAGAATTGTCAGGAGGAGCCAGGATCCACTACATTCTCCAGTCAATTTTTGTAAAAAGCTTGGAGGTACAATGCACTATAGTTTTTTCTAAACATGCAATTTCTTTAATGACCTTTGTTAATTGTTTATATTGCTTCGTCCTTTTGGTAAATTTTAATCTAAAACCATAGACTACTATGTCGTCAGTTGCTGTCCTCTGCATATT
This sequence comes from Pyrus communis, assembly GCF_963583255.1. Lineage (NCBI taxonomy): Eukaryota > Viridiplantae > Streptophyta > Magnoliopsida > Rosales > Rosaceae > Pyrus > Pyrus communis. The sequence goes on from NC_084803.1 coordinate 2,556,807, forward strand.
TGTTTGGTGTCAGCGTACCGTGAAATTTGTCTTGAAGAAAACCGTAGTCTTATGTATAACATTTTCAAGGCATCGAGTTGTAGAATTAATGTTCCAGTGTAAGACATGTACCATCAGATTGGCTATACTAACTCTGAGGAATTGTAGGGTGTGGACCCCTCCGACGATCTAACTGATGATGATATTCGAACGGCTATTCAAAATGCTTCTGGTGCGAAAAATGCTCTATTTGTGCCTGAGGTGAGTATAATGATGATTACATGCTGTAGTTTTGCATTTTCCCTAGTATAACGCCGATGCCCTTGGTTCTACTC